>NW_016107639.1:2369077-2370723 GCF_001604975.1 Cebus imitator | reverse complement strand
AAAAAAAAAAAAAAAAAAAAAAATGGGCCCAGTTTTACAAATATTTTGGATAACCTAGCCAGTAAAGTGAATTCCCCTGTCACTGTGAAGTTCACATGGGACTTGCCACGGGGAATAATTTTTTCTAGTAGGATTTTTCTAACTGCCATGGCTGTTGCTTGCCTGCAGGGAAAATCTTCATCCCAAGGGGAAAATATGCAGACCATTACTAAAACATACTTATAATCTTGAGATGATGGCAGCTGAACAAAATCAAGCTGCCATACCTCAAAAGGTCCAGCTGGAAGGGGAAAATGACTGTAGGCCCCATGGTGGGGCTTTCCTGGGTTGTACTTGAGACAAATAACACATCAAGAGCAAATCTTTTGTGCCACTGTGAAGGATGGTTTCCAGTAATACTGTCTATACCGGGATATCACTTTATCTGGATTATAATGGGTTAGATTATGAACATATTCCATAAGGGACACCTGGCATCCCATTGGAATAATGGGTTTTTTATTATTATTAGGCCCACACTATATTTCAGTTTTGGGAGAAAAGTATCCCCATTTCCAAGTAGATTTCTCTTTGGTAGGAGCCATGCTCTGGGTTTTTTCATTGTGTTTCTAAGTGTTTGGGGTTTTACGGCCATTTCCTGGATTGGGGCTGATGGCTCTGGTGCTGCTCTTCTAGCTGTGGCATCAGCCAATTGGTTACCCTTTCTGTGGTGTCTGATTTTGGGTGGCTGGGATTTTTATAATTGTCAAACGTTTTGGTTTTAGAATAGCTTCTAACAGCTCTGATACATGTTGTACATTTTTTTATGGGTTGCCCCGAGGAGGTAAAATATCCTCTTGCCATAGCATCCCAAAGTCCTGTGAATTCCAAAAGCATAGCAGCTGTCAGTGTAAATGTTTGCAGTTTTGTATTTTGCCAATTGACAAAATACAAATGGGTCAGGGCAATCAGTTCAGCCACTTGAGATGATCTGGCTTGGGTAAGAGGACAGGTTTCAATTACCTGTAGTAAGGAAACCACAGCATATCCTGCTCTAAAATTTCCATCCTCTCCTCTTCAATTAGACTCATCTGTATACCATTCTATTTTAGCATTATCCAGTGGCATCTACTGTAGGTCTCTCCCGGGGGTGAGAGTCTCAGTCATCAGAACACAGTCATGAGGGGTCTTGTCAACAGGGCCTGGCAAGAGAGTGGCCAGATAAGATTATTACAGTGGGAAATAGTAATATTGGAAGATGGTAAAAGCAAAAATCTAGTAAAAGGCTAACCAGTTGACAGACAGATGTTGAGTATGATGAGAGTTTAGCAGGGTCTCAAGAGAATGTGGCACAAAAATGGTAAGGGGGGGAACCCATAATTATTTTTTCAACAGACTTGTACAGAAAGGCCATGGTTGCTATTGCTCTCACACCAGGAGGCAGCCACAGGGTGCAGGTATTGGCTATAATAGCTTATAGTTCTCTGATGATCACCATGTTTCTGGATCAGTACCCTGGATGCAGTACCTCCAGTTTTGTGTATGAAAAGGGAGAAAGGCAATTTGTAGTTTGGGTGCCCTGAGGCTGGGGCATTAGTCAGAATTTCCTTTGTTTGTTGTGCAGCTGATTGTCCCTCAGGAGTCCACACGATGGGATCAGGTTGTTC
>NW_016107639.1:2364862-2367982 GCF_001604975.1 Cebus imitator | reverse complement strand
CAACCTCCACCTCCTGGGTTCAAGCAATTCTCCTGCCTCAGCCTCCCGAGTAGCTGGGACTACAGGCATGCGCCACCATGCCCAGCTAATTTTTGTATTTTTAGTAGAGACAGGGTTTCCCCATGTTGACCAGGATGGTCACAACCCTATATCTGTATCTCACTGAGACCACAAGTGGAAAGGGACATCCTGGAGCAAGTGTTGTGCTTCTGGTGTTACCGGGAAAATAGGGGAAGCTAAAAGGAGTTTTATTGTTTCCTACCTTTTATTCTAATGTCTTCTTTTCTCTCCTAATATTTCCTCCTCTCTCTTCATTTCATTTTCCTGGTCACAAGGTGATGTTTTAACATTACTGGTACTAAATTGTGGTACACTGTTGGGATATTTTTTAATTTTTTTTTTTTTTTTGGTCCTGCAGCTCCAATTCTTTAAAAATTTCACCTTTTGATGAAAAAGAGGTAACAGCATTATGGATGTTGAGATCATCATGGCCCAAAAGCTTGACAAGGGCTGCAGGGCATGTAAGAAAGAAATGGGACCTACAGAGCATGTCAAACTTAGAGCCTGTGGTGGGGGAGCTGAACCTGATGAAATGGGAAGGTATAGGTTTGGATTTAAAACATAAGATTGTTTTATTAGACATACCCACCATGTTAACTTTTTTATTACTCTGAGGAATGGGGTTTCTAAATAAGCTGAGAATTATCAGAGATGCAGTCACAACTGTGTCAATAAGGCAGTTGTAAATTCATGATTTATTACATTAATCTCTCCCAATTTTTTTGTCAGGGTAGAATATTTGGAGATGTGAAACTTCTGTACTTCCTCGGAGCACCCCTAATCTTCTTGAGTTGTATTTTCCTCCCTTTTCTTTCATTTTAGCCTAAGGCAATCCCTTTTAAGGTGTCCCGGTCTTTTACAATAGCAACAGACTGGGAGGGAAGGGTTCTCAGACCGAGAAAGCTTAAAATCTTTCTGAGACTGAGAAGTTTGAGAAGGTAACAGCTTTAGCTGTACATGCATAACTCCAGCAATCTTCTGCTTTTCTTTTTTTATCATAGGGTGGGATAATTGGTCAGCTAAGTTAACTAGTTCGTTAGTTTTTTCTGTGGCCCAGTTTATCCTGTGGCATTTTTCAAGGGTAGCCAAATCATCATCTAGTCTGTTTAAGAAATTTGTATTTAATAATGTTTAATTTTTATTGTTTTCAATGCAATCAGCTGATATCCCAGAATATTGTCTAAAAGTTTTATCAAAATGTGTGAACTAATCTAAAACTGATCTTTTGGGTTCTGGCGGCATTGCTGGATTTTTTTCCAGTCCACAACTGTTTGGAACACTGAAGGAACAGTATTTAACAGAGTCACTGCTCATTCCCATGGGGCTTTACATCTCTTCTGGATTTTGAGGGGCTGGTTGTTGTGGCTCTATTGGGCCTTCAGGGGTCAAATCTGTTATAGGATCTGACCATTGTGCTTTTTCTTTCTTACTTTTTTTTTTTTGAGACAGAGTCTTGCTCTGTCACCAGGCTGGAGTGCAGTGGCATGATCTCGGTTCACTGCAACCTCCGCCTCCTGGGTTCAAGTGATTCTTCTGCCTCAGCCTCCCAAGTAGGTGGGACTACAGGCACATGCCACCATGCCCAGCTAATTTTTGCCTTTTTAGTAGAGACGGGTTTTCACCATGTTGGCTGGGATTGTCTCGATCTCTTCACCTTGTGGTCTGCCCACCTCGGCCTCACAAAGTGCTGGGATTACAGGCGTGAGCCACCGTACTCAGTCCCATTGTACTTTTTCTAGCCATTCTTTAGCTTTAACTTCTGAGACCAACATGTGGACTGGCTTATAAAGGTCTGAATAACCGGGTCATAGGTTCTGATAATGAGCTCAAATTCTTGGGCAAACCTGATTGGATCTTTATGGGAGTCAGGAAATTCTTTATGCCTCATAATTCAGCCTTTGACCAAGGCTGGTAGATAATGGCTGGGGTTTCCCTATCTGTTACCAGTTGTTCCTGAAATGGGGTGATTATGAGAGAAGTCCCTATAGGGTCCCCCTTTTCTACATCTTCCAGATGAGACACTGCCACTGGGGCTGTCAAGGAATCATCAGCAGGTGGGGTCTTCAGAGTCAGATTCCTGACTGCCTTTTGTTGAGCGAGTGTTAGACATGAAGGAGAAAAGAGGGACAGATCTGGTCTGGGGAAGTTCAGAGAAGTCAGGGCAGAGTGGGAGTGTAGGTGGAGTTGCCAAGTGGAAAGTAAGGGATTTCGAGGATTTCTTTAAGATAGGTAAAATATTAGAGAGTTCTTGAGTATGTCTAAGTTGCTTGTTTGCCTCCTATAGAGAGATGAGGCAGTCTTCACCCCTTTTGCTACTCTCTGTATGCCACTAAAAAGAACTCTCCCATTCTGGTTGCTTATTTGTTGTGCCTGCATTTTCCATCCTGGTTCTCAGGTACACTAATTTGGGCATCTCAAAAGATCCCCATTTAGGTCATTGTAACTTAGAATTTGCTTTAGTTCTAGTGGTCCACTTGGTTAAATATTTGCAAGACAATTTGCCATAAGTATTTTGCATTAACCCGGCCAGAATTTCTAAAGGGGGAGTTTTGTGTTCTGCAGCTGCAGGGGTCTTAGAGGCCTCTTAGAGCTCCCCTTCGGAATTGGTGAAGTCGGGTCACATGTCAGACCCAAAATGTGCTGCTTGCAGACCTGGATTTTCAAAGCCATTACCTCCTGAACCAGTTTGGTCTACCTGTGTCATGGCTACCTGGCACAAATGTGTCAGGGGCTCAAGGTGCAGGAAGGGTCAGTTCCTTATGAGATTGTACCCTAAATATTTTCTTCTGAAAGGGAAAACCTATTTGGAGCTGCTGCACTTCTTAGGGAGTGTTTCTCCCAGACACCCTCATGTGATTCTCAGTTGCCAGAGAATGCCCTAAAAGACTGAGGGGAGCAAGGTGCTCTGTTTCTTCAGTGCGGAAGATACCACACTCATGAGCTACAGGGTTGAGAGTTGGTCAAATCTGATAGGGAAAAGGACCAAAACAGACACAGGCATAGACACAGACACAGACACACAGACACAGACACAGACACACAGACACAGACACAGACACA
>NW_016107639.1:2357671-2364187 GCF_001604975.1 Cebus imitator | reverse complement strand
ACACACACACACACACACACACGCAGACAAGCAACAAAAACAGTTAAGCAAAACTAACAATGATCACACAAAACATGATTTCTGAGCACTCCAAGTGTAAGCAGGAAGTTAGCATGAGCTGGTTGTTAATGCTAATTTTAGTCGTTTAAAGAATTTGCAAGACAGAATCCCAAACGAGTTTCTTACCTAGTGATGGGGCCCAAGCTGGAGACCACTCTCTGCCAATGCAGAAGCAGACAAATTCACCTTTCTTGATGAAAGCAAGTGGAAAAACTCCCACACAAAAAAAAATTTTTTTTACAACAAATAAACCTCAGATCCCCAACTGAGAAATGTTGGAAGCTCAGGAATCCCTGGAGAAAAGAGGTCCCAGACTTCAGCAAATTGTTTGTTCAGCTATAAGGTGCCCAAGCCAGTACCAAGCAGAGAGAGGCAAACTGCTGCAGACTGGGTCACTTTCACTCAGAAATCCTTCATGGTTACCAGATGTCAATCAAAGAAAGTGACAAAACAAATCTCAATCACTTTAGGAGATTTGCCAAAGTTAAGGATGTGCTCAGCAGATGGGTCTGTGTCTTTCTCCAGAGATGACTTTGAGGGCTCCAGATTTAAAAGGGAAAGGGCAGGATATTGAGAAACAGAGTTTTCACATAAACAAAAGCGGGCAGAGGAAAAATATGGGGAATCTGCATTTTACATAAGATACAACACAGACAAAATGGGGCGGAGGAACAATCAGATAAGCATTTATGTCTGGCAGGCCTGGGTAACTGCACCTGTAAAGATAAGCTGTTAATTCGCTTTGCCATAGTGAAGTTTTAATAGCTTACCAGCAATTTTCTTTTCAGCAAAATGCGGGAGGGGTGTAGCCTTTCATCTCACAGCCATCTTACTTAGGAACCAAAAGGGGAGGCAGGTCTGCATTATCCAGTTCCCAGCTTGACATTTCTCTTTGGCTAAATGAGATTGGGTTCCTGAAATTGTGTGTGTGTGTGTGTATGTGTGTGTCCTGGCCCATAGTGGCCCTGGCCGGTTTACCCTAAAGGGAAACCCTGCCAGTGTGATGAGTACAGAAAAGTCTTTGGAGATTATGAAAGGAATTAGTTAGCTTGCCATAGGTATAACAAGGGAAGGGTCCCTGGAGAGCCCCTGACCCATGGGTTTGTGCCTCATCCCCATGTAACACAAGAAGCAGCCTAGGGAAACAAAATCAAGAGGCAGGCACTAATAAGGGAACCAGCACAGGATGTTGTGCCTGGAGATACGTCCATAGCTACAGAGAGAAAAACCTCGGCCCATCTGGATAAAAACTTGCACAAACCTCTGGCTCACTCATAAAAGAAAAAGGCCTAGCATAAAAGTGTCTTTGTCATTTGT
The DNA here is from genome assembly GCF_001604975.1 of Cebus imitator. NCBI lineage: Eukaryota > Metazoa > Chordata > Mammalia > Primates > Cebidae > Cebus > Cebus imitator. The sequence continues at coordinate 2,362,810 of NW_016107639.1, read as the reverse complement.
TTAGTCAGTAGGCTCCCAGAAAAAAGTTTCTTCTCATTTTTTGGGCATGGGCACAGTGGGCATTCTTCTTTACCTTTTTTGGACTGTGAGTCCAGCCTCTGAATCATCACTTCAGCCCCTGATTAGTCGCAGGTCAAGCTTTCACTTCAACTCCTGATAGGTCCTGGGCCAAGCTAAGCAGCCTCTATGAATCATCACCTCAGCACCTAATTTGTCCTTGGCCAAAGTCCCAGGCCAAGCTTTCTAATTGGTCCTGAGCCAAGCGAAGTCACACGTTCTCCAAGACAACCTGCAAACTAAGCACATCTTCCCCTTCCAGTTCATAAAAACCCCAGAATGGGCCTTAAAGTGGGCACCTGGTTTAGGACCCCCTCTCTGCTGGCAGAGCGTTTTCTTCTTTCGTTTATTAAACTTTTGCTCCAACCTCACCTTTGTGCCTGCACTCCTTAATCTTCTTGGAGATAAGACAAAGAACTGTGTATTATCTCAGACAACAGAGACTGTTACAGCTTAGTGCATTGCTGAGACTACAACATATTTTGGTGCATTGTCTGGGAAAGAGGGAATTCATGCGAAGGGTGAGTAAAAGCAAACCTTTAACCCTTTTTTCTAAGGCTTCTTGTCTATTCCAATCTAGTTTCCTTTCATGGAAGGCCTAGCCATCAGAGATTGGAAGCAGGTCCTAGGGCAACTGAAGATTTCTGGCTGGGACTATGCTTGGTGTTATCTAAAGGCCCTTAAACTAACTCCAGTCCCCACCAGCCTGTCAGTTGTCAGCCCAGGGATTTCCAGTCTTTTCCTATCACATTTTCCTTCTTTCTTCTTGTGGCTATCATGTCTCTTATCCCTTCTTTGTATGCAATGTTGCAGGTGGTTTTGCAACCTAGGGATATAATTTTGCTGGGCAAAGTTAAGTCAATGTCTTAGTAATCAGGAATGTAATTCAAAATGTTATTGTTAGGCAGGGCATGGTGGCGCACACCTGCAACCCCAGCACTTTGGGAGGCTGAGGCAGGTGGATCACAAGGTCAAGAGATTGAGACCATCCTGGCCAACATGATGAAACCCTATCTCTACTAAAAATACAAAAAATTAGCTGGGCATGGTGGCATGCACCTGTAGTCTCAGCTCCTTGGGAGACTGAGGCAGGAGAATTGCTTGAACCCAGGAGGCAGAGGTTGCAGTGAGCCAAGATTGTGCCACTACACTCCAGTCTGGCAAGAGAGCAAGACTCCATCTCAAAAAAAAAAAAAAAAAAAAAAAAAAAAAAAAAAAAAAGAAAAGAAAAAGAAAGAAAGGTATTCTTTTTGTAACTTCCTAGAAATAGGGAATTCAATATTTCAGTCTAAATTTTTACCTAGTAAGTCCCCTTTATCCCTCAGTAATAAACATTCATGGTAACATATGGGAGGATACTTCACCCCAGGTGAATACCCTTCTCTCCATTTGGGTTCTTTTTTCCTTCATATAAAAGCATTGGCCGGGCGTGGTGGCTCATGCCTGTAATCCCAGCACTTTGGGAGGCCAAGGTGGGCGGATCATGAGGTCAGGAGTTCGAGGCCAGCCTTACCAACATGTTGAAACTCCATCTCTATTAAAAATACAAAAATTAGCCAGGTGTGGTGATGGGTGCCTGTAATCCTAGCTACTTAGGAGGTTGAGGCAGGAGAATCACTTGAACCCAGGAGGCAAAGGTTGCAGTGAGCCAAGGTTGCACCACTGTACTCCAGTCTGGGTCACAGAGTGAGACTGTCTCAAAAAAAAAAAAAAAAAAAAAAGTTGAGCATTGTTCAATAAATTTAAACAGTTCCTTTATAAGACAACTTAATTTTCTTATACTGGAAGCAGGTTATGCTATAGGGACAGCCTATCAAATTCCAAACCTCTCTCTTTTTTTTTTTTTCTTTTTCTTTCTTTTCCCCTGGCATTAAGAAGTTGTGGGAAAATAATTTCTTTTTTTTTTGAGACAGAGTCTTGCTCTATCGTCAGGCGCCAGGCTGGAATGCAGTGACGCAATCTCAGCTCACTGCAACCTCCGCGTCCTGGGTTCAAGCAATTCTCCTGCCTCAGCCTCCTGAGTAGCTGGGACTACAGGTGCACACCACCACGCCCAGCTAATTTTTGTATTTTAGTGGAGATGGGGTTTCACTATGTTGGCCAAGATGGTCTCAATCTCTTGACCTCGTGATCCGCCTGCCTTAGCCTCCCAGAGTGTTGGGATTACAGACAGTGAGCCACTGTGCCAGGCCGAAACCTCTCTTTGTAACTTTTGCCTGAAAAGAATTTGGAGTCAGAGATTTTACCTAATAACATTTGCAACCCTACACCGCCACCTAGTGGAGTAAGATTTTTCTCCATGGGGAGCCTTAGCCCTCCCCAAACCTCTAGTTTCCTAATTCTTTTGCCTTTTATGTCCCTCTATCAGTGATCAGATCCCACATCCTGCCTGTAAACAAACAGAAAAAAAAAACTCCACTTTCAACAGCCAGGAGAAAGCTATCCTAATAAAACAGGTCTTAGCTTCAATACCATCCCCATCAAAGGAAGGGCAGCCATTCAATTTTTATGCTTTTTTTAAGGCACCTGTTCTGCATTCAACTACATTGGGATTTAAACCAAAAAAGAAAAAAAAATTGTGTTTGGAAGTTAATCAGTCCCATTCTGTGGGATTCCAGTTTTTCACTGAGGCCATAGCAAGAGAATCTAAATGCCAAATATGGTAATAAAACATTTCCTCCATTAGAGTCTTGCCCAAGTCCAACTAGGACATAATCTCTCCCATGCCTGTGGGATACCATGGGAGCCTTTTGGGCTGAGTGGGTCTAAGAATCCAACAGGGCAAAAAGCTAGTGCTTTGAGCAGGTAAGCATGACTAGTCATGCCTACTAGCTCCTCCAGATCCATGAATAAAGGTCACACTTGTATCCATGGGGTAGCACTTATGAGGCTGCCAGGATCCAGAGGAGAGGAGGAAAGCGGAGAAGGGCAAAAGTGCAACATTTTTTCTCTCTGTCCTGCCACCCTGTGTCACACCAAATAGAGGAAGGGGACTAAGGAACACCTCGTCTCCCACTCTTTCTAGATGGGTTTCATCTGCAGTGTGTACTTTCCTTGAGTGCATTCTAAGTCACTAGAACTCCTTTAACCCTAAGACTCTACAGAGCAAGCAGCTTATATTCTATTACACAAGGGTGTGGCCTTGTTATCTTGGGAACAAACAAACCTGGATTTCTGAGGAAAATCTTGATTTCTATACTATTCAACTACTAAAACTTTTCTGTAGGCAAAAGGACAAATGGTTGGAGGTTCCCAATGTACAGGTTTTCTTTGCCTTGCAAGATAACCCAAATCTTTAAGCCTTGTACAGTTAACCCCACTGCTTAGTAGCCACATCAAGCCTTCAAAGGATGGTTCCCCAGAGTCAAGAAAACAAACCCTGGGGAACCCTCAAATACAACTTCTGAGTACCCTACCTGCCCCATATATTTGAGGTTCCCAGTAGCCTAATCATTAGCTCCTCTGATAGTGCCCCTCAAGAAATTCCAAACTTCACTGTTGCCCTGCAAGAAATGCCCAAGGGACAATGTGCTACTAGGGTTCAACTTTCCTTCTCATTGCAGGACCTTAAATAAAAGGGGATCTGGGAAGGTTCTCTAATAACCCTAATAAATATATAGAAGCTTTCTAAAATTTAATCCAAGTGTTTAACTTAAAAGTATGATATGCTACTTTTAATCCAAACACTAACTGTTGCAAAAAAAAAAAAAAAAAAAAGTCAGCCTTACAGGCAGCAGAAACATATAGCTAGTATAAAAGTCTTTAAAGGAAGAAATCTAAAAGAAAGAAAGGTGAGCTGATAGCAAAACCTCTATTCCCAATAGGGAGGGAGGCAGTAGCCCTTGAAAATCCCAATTGGAATCCCAACAAGTCTATAAATGAAAGGGAGGGGGAACACTTTCTGATGTGCATACTAAAAGGCCTAAAAAACACCTCCCAATTCCTGATTATGTTAAGGGACAATTAATCTTAAAAAACAAATTGATTACTCAGGCAGCCCCTAATATCAAAAGAAAACTGGCCACAGGTCCAAATAATACTTTAAAGAACCTCTGTAAAGTGGCCACTTCAGTCTTTTACAATAAAAACCTGGAGGAGGCCCACGAGAAGAAGAGGAACTATTAAAAAACACACACACACACAGAGGCTCCAGTGGCTGCATTACAGGCATGTAAAATCCGCAAGGTGCATCTGCTAATTGCTACCAGTGTAGCAAACCAGGGCATTTCAAAAGGGATTGCCCAGACATCAAGAAGAAGCCACCTCAACCATGTCCAGCCTGTGGTGGAAACCACTGGAAGTCCAACCGTTCCCAGAGACATAGGTCACTGGGTCCAGAACCAGTTTCCCAAATGGTCCAGCAGGACTAACGAGTCCCAGGGATTAATTCCCCGGCTCCAGTGGTTCAAAGTGTCATTACTACTCAGGAGCCCTGGGTAATTCTGAAGGTAGAAGGGAGGAAGGTAAACTTCCTGCTAAACACTGGAGCCAGCCTCTGTTCTCCAATCCATTCCTCCTTTCCTCCCATAGCACAACCATGGTGGGTGTCTTGGGAAAGCCCTTAACCCAATATTTTTCACAGCTTCTCAGTTGCAGTTGGGGGAACTTGCTATTTACTCATATGTTTTTAATCATGCATAAAAGTCCCACCCCTTTACTAGGTAAAGATAATCTAGCCCATGTGGGAGCCACCTTCCTTATAGCTCCAGAACAAACTCTTTGTCCTCCCCTTAGTAAAAACCAATATTAACCCAGAGGTGTGGGCAAGTCAAGGGAAAACTGGCCAGGCTACAAGCACTATACTGATCCAAATTCACCTTAAAAATTTCACCTTAGCAATCATGTTCACTCTTAATGGGGTCTTAAAAAAAAATTTCCATCTTCTTCCCTAACCAAAAGCAGTACCCCCTAAAGCCAAAAGCTGAAAAAGCAAATCTTAAAAGCCATCATTAATAATTTAAAAGCACTGCCGGGCGCGGTGGCTCAAGCCTGTAATCCCAGCACTTTGGGAGGCCGAGGCGGGTGGATCACGAGGTCAAGAGATCGAGACCATCCTGGTCAACATGGTGAAACCCCGTCTCT
>NW_016107639.1:2355472-2356856 GCF_001604975.1 Cebus imitator | reverse complement strand
TCTCGGCTCACCGCAACCTCCGCCTCCTGGGTTCAGGCAATTCTCCTGCCTCAGCCTCCTGAGTAGCTGGGATTACAGGCACCACCATGCCCAGCTGATTTTTGTATTTTTAGTAGAGACGGGGTTTCACCATGTTGACCAGGATGGTCTCGAGCTCTTGACCTCGTGATCCACCTGCCTCGGCCTCCCAAAGTGCTGGGATTACAGGCGTGAGCCACCGCGCCCGGCCAGCTAGAAGGATTTTTTAGCATTACAGGTTTTTATAAATTGTTAATACCTGGGTAAGTAATGGCTCGCCCTTTATATCACCTTATAAAAGAAACTCAAGCAGCTAAAACTCACTCCCTAACTTAAAAACCTGAGCCTCAAAAGGCCTTTAATCAGGTAAAGCAACCCTTACTTAAAGCACCCACACTCAGTCTTCCCATAGGGAAGGCATTTAATTTTTATGTCTCAAAAAGAAAGGGAATAGCCTTGGGAGTTTTAACTTAGGCCCAAGGTCCAGCCCAGCAGCCAGTTGGTTACCTAAGCAAAAAGCTTAACCTGGTGGCTGAAAAATGGCCAGCTTGCCTCTGAGCAGTTGCAGTTGCATGGTTGAGTTAACTATAAGGAATAACCTGTTTACACACCCCATAATGTAGCCGTACTGCTATTCCCTAAAGGAAGTATCTGGCTACAGATAATCACCTCCTCAAATATCAAGCTTTGCTGCTGGAAAAACCTGCAGTTCACTTAAAGACCTGTCCTTGTCCAAACCCACCCACTTTCCTCCCAGAGGAAACTAGAGAACCTAAACATGATTGTAAATAAATAGTGGTGCAAACCTGTGCAGCAAAAAAAACCTCAAGGAAATAAGGAGGAGCACAACACATATTATGTGGATGATGGCAGGCAAAGAGAGAGCTTGTGCTGGCAAACTCTCATTTTTATAGCCATCAGATTTCCTGAGACTAATTCACTATCATGAGAACAGTGCAGGAAAGACCCGCCCCCACAATTCAATCACCTCCACCAGGTTCCTCCCATGACACTTGGGAATTGTGACAATTCAAGATGAGATTTGGGTGGGGACACAGCCAAACCATATCACTATCTTGGGGTTACCTCTGCTGGGTTTAACCATTAAAAACTTAATAGATATAAATAAAACATGGTATGGGAACATTTTTAATGCAACCCCAAAGAAAAACCACACCCCCTAAGGGTAAGACTCACACCATTAAACTAGGTAAAGTTAATAAGATAGCAAATGCCTTCTGCTTTAAAAGCAGAGGAATGTAATCCCAGCTACTCAGGAGGCTGAGGCAGGAGAATTGCCTGAACCCAGGAGGCGGAGGTTGCGGTGAGCCGAGATCGCGCCATTGCACCCCAGCCTGGGTAACAA
>NW_016107639.1:2348183-2355437 GCF_001604975.1 Cebus imitator | reverse complement strand
AAAAAAAAAAAAAAAGCAGAGGAAAAGAACCATACTTGGGAAACCTTAAATATTGCAAAAATGTGCTCATAATTGCTAAGAGTACAGAGATCTGGAGACTAAGAAGGAACAAGGGTGACACCAAACATTGGGAGAGACTATAGAAAAATTTTAACAATCTAGCCAGACCTCCTAGGTGGAATTCCCAATGGGAATAGCTATCCCTGAGCAGAAATGCCAACCCTTGCCAACCTTATTATCAGGTAATAAATAACATATGGTCCTTGATATGGTTTGGCTGCGTCCCCACAGAAATCTCAACTTGAATTGTACCGCCCTGAATTCCTACACGTTGTGGGAGGGACCCAGGGGGAGGTACCTGAATTATGGGGGCCAGTCTTTCCCATGCTATTCTCGTGATAAAGTTTCTTGAAATCTTATGGGTTTATCAGGGGTTTCTGGTTTTGTTTCTTCCTCAATTTCTTTTTCTGCTGCCATGTAAGAAGTGCCTTTTGCCTCCCACCATGATTTTGAGACTTCCTCAGCCATGTGGAAGTGTGAGTCTGATTAAACCTTTTCTTGTTCCTAGTTTTGGTATGTCTTTATCAGCAGCATGAAAACAAACTAATGCAGTAAATTGGTACCAGTAGAGTGGGTGTTGCTGAGAAGATAGCTGAAAATGTGGAAGTGACTTTGGAATTGGATAACAGGCAGAGGTTGGAACAGTTTAAAGGGCTCAGGAGAAGTCAGGAAAATGTAGAAAAGTTTGGGACTTTCTAGAGGCTTGTTGAATGGCTTTGTCCAAAATTCTGATAGCAATATGGACAATAAAATTCAGGTTGAGGTGGTCTCAGATGAAGATGAGGAATTTTTTGGGAACTGGAGCAAAGGTAACTCTTGTTATGTTTTAGCAAAGAGACTGGTGGCATTTTGCCCCCATTCTAGAAAATTGTGGAACTTTTAACTTGAGAGAGATGATTTAGGGTATCTGGTGGAAGAAATTTCTAAGCAGCAAAGCATTCAAAAAAGTGACGGATGCTGTTAAAAGCATTTTGTTTTAAAAGGGAAATAGAGCACAAAAGTTGAGAAAATTTGCAGCCTAACGGTGAAGTAGAAAAGAAAAATCTATTTTTTGAGAAGAAATTCAAACTGGCTGCAGAAATTTGCATAAGTAACAAGGAGTTGAATGTTAGTCCTCAAGAAAATGGGGAAAATGTCTCCAGGGCATGTCATAGGTCTTCATGGCAGCCCCTCCCATCGTAGACCCAGAATTTTAGGAGGAAAAATGGTTTTGCAGGCTGGGCCCAGAGTCCCCATGCTGTGTACAGCCTATGGATTTGGTGACCTGAGTCTCAGCCACTCCAGCTATGGAGGAAAGGGGCCAACACACAGCTTGGAAAAACTGCAGACACTAACTGCCAGACTATTAAAGCAGCTGGGAGGGAGCCTGTACCCTGGAAAACCACAGGGGCAGAGCTACCCAAGACCATGGGAACCCACCTCTTGCATCAGTGTGACCTGGATGCAAGACCTGAAGTCAAAGGAGATCATTTTAGAGCCTAAGTATTTGCCCCACTGGATTTCTGATTTGCATGGGCCCTGTAACCCGTTTGTTTTGGCCAATTTCTCCCATTTGGAATGGCTGTATTTACCTAATGACTGCACCCCCATTGTATCTAGGAAGTAACTGGTTTGTTTTCATTCTACAGGCTCATAGGCAGAAGAGACTTGCCATGTCTCTGATGAGACTTTGGACTGTGGACGTTTGAGTTAATGCTGAAATCAGTTAAGACTTTGGGGGACTGTTAGGAAGGCATGATTGGTTTTGAAATGTGAGGACATGAGATTTGGAGGGGCCAGGGACAGAATTATATGGTTGGGCTATGTCCCCACCCAAATCTCAACTTGAATTATATCTCCCAGAATTCCCATGTGTTGTGGGAGGGACATGGTGGCGGGGGTGGGGGTAATTGAATCATGGGGTCCTGTGCTAGTCTTATGATAGTGAATAAGTCTCTTGAGATTTGATGGGTTTATCAGGGGTTTCTGCTTTTGCTTCTTCCTCATTTTCTCTTGCTGCCACCATATAAGAAGTGCCTTTCGCCTCCTTCCATGATTCTAAGACCTCCCCAGCCATGTGGAAATGTAAGTCCAATTAAATCTATTTTGTTGCTATTCCCAGTTTCAGTTATGCCTTTATCAGCAGTATGAAAACAAAGTAATCCAGTTCTTCCTAAAGATGTCCACACATGAAATCCCAGCCCTTGTGTAATATTTAATGGAAGTAGGTTGGGCACGGTGGCTCACAGCTGTTATCACAGCACTTTGGGAGGCTGAGGCAGGTGGATAACAAGGTCAGGAGTTTGAGACTAGCCCGACCAACATGGTGAAACCCCGTCTCTACTATAAATACAAAAAAAAAAAAAAAAGCCAGCTCTGGTGGCATGTGCCTATAATCCCAGCTACTTGGGAGGCTGTGGCAGGAGAATTGCTTGAACCCAGGAGGCGGAAGTTGCAGTGAGCCAAGATCACACCACTGCACTCCAGCCTGGGCAACAAAGTGAGACTCTGCCTCAAAAATAATAATAAAATATTTAATGGAAGTTATCTGCAAATTTGTGGACTAACAGGGGTGACTAAACCAATAGACCCTGTAAGGAGGGTTGTCTAAGATACTGGCCAGAGCATATTGTGTCTCTAATTTTTCAAAACTCTGTTTGCCAAAAAGATTCTTCCCATCCAGCATGTAAAGTTCCAAGTGGTACTGTGGATAACTATACTAGGTATGGATATCCTTATCCTAAAGATACTCCCTAATAAGGCGTGGACTAAATCTAGCTGAAACACTCATAAACTGCTACATAAAACCATCCCTTCAGGGGACAGGGCTTTACTTTCCCTATGGCTCCTGGCTACACTTAATCCTCCCCAGGCACCAGAGAGGAACATGCACTATGGTGGCAGTGGTCCCCAGTGTGTTATTTTTAAACCCTACTAACATGGTAGCATTGTCAGGTAACATCCCTAATTTGGCCTCTTTTCTGGAAAGTGCCTTCTCTTGCACATTCCAGAACAGAAGATCACTTATTTCTATGCCATCATATGGAGATTTAACTAAAAGAAAAACTAAAAAGGACATGCACGTGACAATGCTGTATTAGAAAAACCAGCAATAGGACATGCAATAACCAAAGGCCTATCTTGGTTTGGTGGTATTCCCCTTCTTAAGAAAATCAGTGTTTAATCTTTCTATCACAATGCAACAAGGGTGGAAGGCAATGTAGCAACCGTAAAAGCACAACAATCCAGCAATTCGCTAGCCTCAGTCATGCAAAATAGACAAACTGTGTCCTCACAGCTGAAGTAGGGGGCGCCTGTGCACTCTTAATAAAAACATGCTGTTTCTGGATCAACACTTACAGTCAGGTACAGAAAGATTTACAAGTGCTTAAAAACCACATTAAAGTCATTAACAAATTAAGAGAAAATGCAAACTCTAGTCCCAGTTGGCTACAATCCCTTTTAATAAATTCCAGTCTTGGTTTTGGACCTGGTTAGTTCCCCTACTAAAATCTCTTTTCCCTATATGCTTTATGTTAACATTTGGGGCTTGCACACACCATCCTATAACCCAAATTGTCTCTTCTCCCTAGAGGCTAGCAAGCACCAAATAGTAATCCAAATAAAAACACACATGGATGTGCCTTTCTTCCAGAATCCTCAAACCAACCCCAGGAGGAATCCTAGCTGCTCTTCCCCACACAATGCCACTTTGTAGCAGGAAGTAGCAAAAAAAAAAAAAAAAAGCATTGCCCAATCTCCCTAACAGCAGTTAGGGTCTCTACTCCAGAGGGGAGTCTTAGTCCTTGGAAAGTCCCCAGCCCATGGGTCAGTACCTCATCCTCACATAAAATAAAAGCAGCCTGGGGTGTGGGGAAACCAAGCTGTAGGCATGAATAAGGGAACTAGCACAGGGTGCTGCGTCAAGAGACATGCCCCTGGCTACACAGATGGAAAAACCTCCATTTCAATAAAAAACTTGCACAAACCTCCAGCTCACTCAAATAAGGGAACAAGGCCTGGCATAAAAATGCCTTTGTCCTTTGTATAGACAGTGGGATCCCAGGAAAAAGTTTCTTCTCATTTTGTGGGCGTGGGCACAGTGGGCTGTGGTGGGTTTGGGTAGGCAATCTCCTTTCCGTTTTTGAACTGTAAGTTCAACCCCTATGAATCATCACTTCAGCCTCTTGTTGGTCCCAGGCCAAGCTTTCACTTCAGCTCTTAATGGGTCCTGGGCCAAACTAAGGAGCCTCTATGAATCATCAGCTCTTAATTGGCTCTGGGCCAAAGTTTCAGGTCAAGCTTGCTTGCTTGCTTTTTTTATTTTTTATTTATTTATTTATTTATTTATTTGAGACAGAGTCTGGAGTGCAGTGGTGCGATCTTGGCTCACCACAATGTCCACCTCCCGGGTTCAAGTGATTCTCCTGCCTCAGCCTACTGAGCAGCTGGGAATACAGGTGGGTGCCACCACACCCGGGTAGTTTTTTAATTTTAGTAGAGAAAGGGTTTCACCGTGTTAGCCAGGATGGTCTCGATCTCCTGACCTTGTGATCTGCCCACCTCAGCCTCCCAAAGTGCTAGGATTACAGGCATGAGCCACTGTACCTGGCCTTGGGCCAAGCTTTCTAATTGGTCCTGGGCAAGCTAAGTCACATGTTCACAAAGACAGCCTGCAGACTAAGCACAATTCTTCCCCTTTCCAGTTCATAAAGAACCCAGAACGAGACTCATAGTGTCCACCCCATTTGGGACCCCCCTCTACTGGGAGACAGCTTCCTTCTTTTGCTTATTAAACTTTGTGTCTGTGCTCCTTAATCTTCTTAGAGGTAAAAAAAACTGCAATTACTATCTCAAACAACAAAAACTATTACATCTTGGTGCACTGCTTAATAACTGGTCACAGCAGGAGCCAGGGAAAGGCAGTCTCCAAAACAGAAAACACCTGAAGCTGATGATCAGCAGCTCCCTGATAAGATCAGGAGTTTGGTGAGTGGGCTCAAGCATGGCACCAAGAGGCACAACGGTGGGGTTTAACTGGTGTTTGACTTTCCTGTAGAAACACTCAACTGATAAGGGAAAAATGCCTCAAGTGAGCATGTGTACAACTTCAGTAAACAGTAGTAATGCAACATAGACAAACTCTCAATGTTCTTACAGCTGAAGTAGGGGGTGCACACAGCCTCTCCCAAGTTCTGGGGGGACACCACACAAGCAGACAGCCGGCTCCAAGGGAAGAATCAAGGGAGAAGAAACACAAAACCCCATAAAATCCCAAATCAAGGGTCAGACGGGACACTTATCTCTCAAGTTGCCTGCCTGGTCCTCTTCCGAGTGTACTTTACTTCCTTTCATTCTTGCTCTAAAGCTTTGTAATAAACTCTCTCTCTTTCTCTAAATCTGGCCTTGGTCTCTCCCTCTGCCTTAAAACTACTTCTGCCCCTCAGCCGAATTCTTTCCTCCAAGGAGGCAAGGATAAAGTTGCTGCAGACCCGTATAAATTTGCCACTGGTAACAGCCCTGTTGGTGTCCTGTCCTGACAAACTTGACAGGATCCACAGGCAGGGACCTCCCAATAAGAGGAGTGCACAGCTGAGCAGATGTGTCATTAACCACCTGCATCTTGTGCAGTCAGAGGATAAACACCTCCATGAAATATGGAAAAGTCAGAATGTTTACAGCTTTGCTCTTGCCTAACAGAGTGATAGCTCAGGCACTGACGTTGCCTGACTGCTCTCTACACTTTCCTCTTACCATTCCATTTGAGTTGCTAAACCGTGAAAGTTAGTCATTTTCTTCTTGTAAGATAATTGCTTAATTTACAAAAAAAAAAAAAAAAAAAGCATTACCTTTGTTGAAATTCAGACTCAGATCTCTAAATACAGGATTTTCTTTCTTTAAAGCCCCTGGAAAATTGAGACCTAGAAAGAAAAAGTAGAATGAACTTCCAACTGCTTACTTCAAAGGAAAATCAGACTCTTACACAGTCCCAGGAGATGGATGTGCAACATTTGTACGACTCAGAATTGCCTGCAGTGGGGTGGGGTGGGGGGAATGGGGGAAGCACTCGGGTAACAGCACAAAGAGGATGAATTTAATGCGGAGAAGACAGGAAGGAGAGAGGAGGGGAAAGTCATGAATATATTTTTAAAGTTAAAAATGGATGGTAAAAAAATGCAACCACTTAAAATATTGTTTTACTTTGGAGACAAAAAGAGATACAATAAAGATGGGGTGAGGGAAGAAAAGATGACGAAAGGAGAGGACCAGGCATGAGATGAGGAAGAGGAGAGAGCGGAGGAGGCCGTTTGCTTGCTGCGGAATGGCAGCGGCACTTCCCAGACTCATTTTTCTCAAATGTAAAACTAACCAGCCTTATGCCACAGGTGTAAAGATAACACCACAGAGCTAAAAGGGCAGACCATAAACTTTCCATGAATGAGAGCTACTAACATTTAAATTTGAAAAACAATTTGGATACTTAGCCAAGTCTCCAACGAACAAAGTCACAGGGAAGCAGGAGAACACATTCATAACACACAGAAAAATAGTTTCTTTTGAGACAGGGTCTCTCATTCCATCTCCCAGGCTGGGGTGCAGAGGTGTAATCAAGGCTCATTACAACCTAAATGTCCTGGGTTCAAACAATCCTCCTGTCTCAGCCCCTCTGAGTAGCTGGGACCACAGGTGTGCACTGCCACGCCCAGCTGATTTTTGTATTTTTTGTATTGATCGGGTCTCACTATATTGCCCAGGCTGTGAGGAGGGTGAAAATCACCTGCTGACCATTGAACAGGCCCCAGGGACAAAACTTCTTATCTGAGCAATTTAGAAGGGAGCAAAAGGTCACCTGGTGACAATCAAACAGTTCATCCGGAGGCAAAACTCCTTATCTGGGGAATCTGGAGTAATCAAACTTCCCTAGTATCTAAAGACAGCATCTGATTCCGATAACAAAAGCTAAAAAGAAATCATTTAGGCAGTTAGTGAAGGTAAGAGTCCTCAATAAGGCTTCCCTTTGAACAAAAAGCAGCCACAAATTATTTCTCTTCTAACAAAGAGCAGCCTGTAAAATCCAGCTGCAGACATAGCTAAGCCAGCTGGAAGCCTGCATAGGTAAATGCCGGCAGCTGTGCCAATAGAAAAGGGATACCTGGAAGCCAGGTATATTCAACATAGAGGTTCCCCTTCCCTTTTCTTTTTTTTTTTTTTTTT
>NW_016107639.1:2335712-2346908 GCF_001604975.1 Cebus imitator | reverse complement strand
GGAGTCTCACTCTGTCACCCAGGCTGCAGTTAAGTGGCATGATCTTGGCTCACTGCCACCTCCACCTCCTAGGTTCAAAGATTCTCCTGCCTCAGCCTCCCAAGTAGCTGGGATTATAGGTGCCCACCCCCATGCCCAGCTAATTTTTGTATTTTAGTAGAGAAGGGATTTCACCGTGTTGGCCAGGCTGGTCTTGAAATCCTGATCTCAGGTGATCTTCCCGCCTCGGCCTCCCAAAGTGCTAGGGTTACAGGTGTGAGCCACCACACCCGATGGCCTATTCAGGATTATTGAGATAGGGGAAGAGAGACCCTAGGATGGAAATGGGCTTCATTCCAAATATACCAGACATACGTGAGGATTGAGGACCAAGGAGGGGGTTGGCAGATGCAAAAGTGCTGAGGAATCATTGAGTCTGGGGGTTTGGGGGGCTCTGGCTGAAACAGCCTCACAGGATTCCTGCTGAAGGCAAGCCAGGAGGTCAGACACCAAGAGCAGAATGCAGAATATTGATAAGATATTGAGGGTGACCAGGCATTGGTGCCAGGGGATTCCCAATAAGCTGCCTTGGCACTGTTATTTGCTAAACCTGTTTTTACAAGAAAGTCCACACATGGGCCTCAGAGAAGCATCAGAAGCTGACTATAGTTTGGCCAAGAAAGGAGTCATTGTCAATCAACATTCAACACACCACGATGACAGAAGTGACAGAAGGCAGCCAAGTAGATGCCACTGCATGAGTCCTCATCTGTGAAGTGTACAGAACAGGCGGCCCATGGGACAGAAGGCATATTAGTGGTTGCCTGTGGCAACTACCAATGAGTACTCGGTCTCCTTTTGCAAGGATGAAAATGTCCTAAAATTGACTGGCGGTGGCTGCACATTGTGAATCAACTGTTGAAAGAGAAACTGCAGCACACTACAATGTTAAAGGGTTGATTGAGGACTCAGCTGTTCATGAGCTGGGCAGTGCCAGACACCAGCAGTTGGGAAGACCCTGTTGACATCTGAGGGGAGATGCACTTGGTGGGGAGCGGGAGAAGGGGGACAATGGAGAGGCCCTCCCGGAAGACAAGGGAGACAGGGGGCTCGGTGAGGGTGGGACAGCCCCTGTTGAAGGTCAGTCCGCAGCTTTGGTGGTAAAGCCTCACCTCTGCTTCAGTGTTTTCACTGGGCTTCCACTTACTGGCAGGAACTTATAGTGCCAAAGCTACCCCAGCAGAACGGCCTCCCAATTTAAATGTTTTTAAACAACACTAAAAGCCACTGAACTGTACAATTTAAGTGAATTGTATGACATGAGAATTATGTCTCAATAAAGCTGAGTTTTTGTTGTTTATTCATTTATTTATTTTGAGATGGAGTCTCACTCTGTTGCCCAGGCTGGAGTGCAGTGGCACAATTTCAGTGTATTGCAACTTCTGCCTCCAGGGTTCAAACAATTGTTTTGCCTCAGCCTCCTGAGTAGCTGGAACTACAGGTGTGTGCCACCATGCCTGGCTAATTTTTGTATTTTTAGTAGAGACAGGGTTTCAACATGTTGGCCAGCTGGTCTCAACTCCTGACCTCATGATCTGCCTGCCTCGGCCTCCCAAAGTGCTGGGATTACAGGCATGAGCTGCTGTGCCTGGCCTTGTTTACTTTTTAGAGACAAGATCTATGCTGCCCAGGCTGGCCTCAAACCCCCAAGGTCAAGCGGTCCTCCTGCCTCAGCCTCCTGAGTAGTTGGGACTACAGATGTGTGTTCCCATACCTAGATAAAGCTATTTTTAGGAAGTGCTTCTTCCTAGATATTTTTCTTTTTTCTTTTTCTTCTTTTTTAATTGAGACATTGTCTTGCTCTGTCTCCCAAGCTGGAATGCAGTGATGTGATCTCTGCTCACTGCAACCTCTGCCTCCTGAGTTCGAGCCATTCTTCTGCCTCAGCCTCCCAAGTAGCTGGGATTACAGGCACGCGCCATCATGCCAGCTAATTTTTTTTATTTCTAGTAGAGACTTTTGTATCTTTAGTAGAGACGGGTGGAGGCCAGGGCCGCTGCTCAACACCCTTCGAGTCCAGGATGCCTCACCAGCCTTAGGTTACCTGAGGTTAACGAGCCAGCTGTTTATTACCTGCATGCTGGTCCCCGGGAGATCATCACAATCTCATGAGACTCTCATGTTTACCAGCCTTCACCCTTCCTCATGGTTCTACTGCATGTCTGTGTCTCTAGGTCATGTTTGGCTTTGCCTGTGTTTAACTATACATAAACTGAATCATTTAATCCAGTCCTCTTGTCACTGCAGCTCTTCAGCTATTTCTAACCTTTTAAGCCAATTCATCCTGTTTCTAATGTTAGTTATCCTGATTTTCATTTCTGGGAGTTTCACTTTTTGAAGGGAAACAGAGCATAAAAGTTCAGAAAATTTGCAGCCTGACTATGAGATAGAAAAGAAAAACCCATCTTCTGTGGAGAAATTCAAGCCAGCTGCAGAAATTTGCAAACGTAATGAGGAGCTACTTTTTTTTTTTTTCTTGAGATGGAGTCTCCCTCTGCCGCCCAGGCTGGAGTGCAGTGGCATCATCTCGGCTTACTGCAGTCTCTGCCTCCTGGGTTTAAGCGATTCTCCTGGTGCAGCCTCCTGAGTAGCTGGAAATACAGGCACCCACCTCCACATCTGGCTAATTTTTGTATTTTTAGTAGAGACGGGGTTTCACCATGTTGGCCAGGCTGGTCTCAAAGTCCTGATCTCAAGTGATCTGCCCACTTCGGCCTCCCAAAGTGCTGGGATGACATGCGTGAGCAAGGAGCCAAATGTTAATCACCAAGACAAGGAGAAAATGTGTCCAGGGCATGAAGGAGGTATTGAGTGATTGGTTATTGCTTGTATACGATTTTGTAGGAATTGAAAGATTAATTGGAAAAACACAGGGTCCAAATAAGAGAAGGACAAAGATAGTATCAGAGGACTAAGTATTGGAAGAACCATGACTCCCAGTTAGAGAGTATCCAGCCAGGTCCAGAACAACCATTTGCCTGATTAGTGAGCTTTTGGGCTCTGTCTTTTAATTTATTGATGGCATTATATACAAGAGCAGGCTGGTTTACATAAAAACAACATTCTTCATTTAGAAATAGGCAAAGATCTTTTTCAGCAGTCAGTAAATTAAGAACTTTGAGGTTTTGGAGGACAATTGCAGCTAGGGAATTTACTGGACCTTGAAGGAGGAATGACTCAGTTAATTCTGCAATGCTAGCAGAGAAATCATTAGAGAGGCTACAGAAGGTGCCCACTGAGGTGGTAAGGCCTGTGCCGAGTGCAGCAGTAATTCCTAACCCTACAAGTATGGGGATCAATGGAATGACCTGCTTGTGTCATGTCGGGACCACAAGGGGAACAGGGAGGCTATTGTCCCCATTGGCAATCTGAATTTTAGGAGTAAGGAAAACTAGGGTACAAGTGCTTGTCCAGTTGGTAGGAAGGCAGATATAAGAACCACAGAGGAAAAAAAGGTCCTTGGCTTAGAATGGGAAGTGTAAACTGAAAAGGTGAGGGAGTATTCTGAGGGGCTGGAGCTTTGGACCCAAATGCCAAGGGAACCAGCAAGGGATGCGGCTGTTAAAGGTTGTAGCGGGCTCGGTGGGGTAACTGTGTGGAGGGAAAGCTTTTGTTTTCATGGTGTGTGAGGAAGCGTGGGGTATCTATAAGTAACCACAGACTTTCATTAACAAGATTGGGTATGAGCAGAGAACTGAGCCAGATGAAGAGTGAAATATCAGCTGTGATTGCCTGGAGGAAAAGTGTAAACCGGCAACTTAAACAGAAGCAGGGCATGTAAAAGTAAACGAGCACAGTGAATTTGAGCACAGTGAGACAGAAAATAATGGAAACAGAGGCTTTTTGAGATGTGGTTTAAGTAGTAGGGGGCGACTGCATAAAGCTGGAGAAGGCGAGGGGCTGAAAGTAAAGTAAATTTACTTTACATGTTTGGTGTAAAGAGAACACTTTGGAGGTTGTGAGAGCTATAGAGGGTAAGTGGGGCATAGCCTGTGATTCTGAGGAATTCTAAGAGTATCAGGGCAGCAGCTGCTGCCTCGCACGGTCATGAGGGCCAGCCCAGGACTGTGAGGTTAAATTGTTTGGATAAAAAGACTACAGGCTGTGGGCCTGGCTCCTGTGTAAGAATTCGATGGCACAGCCTTTGATTTCTGCTGTGTAGCCACAGAGGGTTGAGAGGAGTTGGAGAGCACTAGGGTAGGGACTGTCTCTAAGGCCTTTTTTAGTGACTGAAAGAAGAATGGGGGAAATTTTTTTGGTTTATGGGGTTAGCTAAGTTTCCTTTTGTAGGTGTATAAAGTGGTTTGGTTACAGGGGCAAAAACCTGGTATCCAGAGGCAAAAGTATCCCATAACGCCTAGGAAGGAGAGGAGCTGTTGTTTAGTGGATGGGGTTGGGGTTTGGGAAAGTAACTAGATACGGTTGGCAGGGAGAGCTCATGTATGCTGGCGAAAGATTGTAGCAGATGGGGAAGAAATTTGGGCTTTAGAAAAAGCATTTTTGAGGTCAAGAACAGAACAGTGAGTTGTGGAAGGGGGTATGGAAGACAGGGTGTAGGGGTTTGGTACAGCCAGGTGGATGGGAGGTACAATCCGATTGATGAGGTGGAGGTCTTGGACTAGCCTATAGAATTTGTCCGGTGTTTTGGACAGCTAGGACAGGGGAAGAAATTTGGGCTTTGGAAAGGGATACACAATACCCCTTTGAGTATAGATGCTGAAGAAGCAGGAGAGTGAATTAAAAGGCTATGTTGCAACAGACGGGTGATAACAGGCTTTATGCCTTTTAATGCCTGTTGTCGAATGGGGTACTGGCGCTGGGCAAGTAAGGGTGGTTAGGTTCTATGGGGATGGTGAGGGGTGAGTGACTTGTAGCAACGGATGGGGAGGCGGTGTTTTACACCCTAGGTTAAGGTTGGGGAAGATAGGGAAGCTATTGACGGAGGCGCAGGTTTGGGAAGAGGGAGGCAATGAGGTGTGGCTGTAGCCCAGGAACAGTCAAGGAGGCAAACCATTTTTCTAGGATATCCCGGCCTAACAGGGGAACTGGACAAGTGGGGATGATTAGGAAAGAATGTGGAAAGGAGTACTGGCCTAATTGATACCAGATTTGGGGAGTTTGAGAGGCCTGGAGGCCTTGCTGTCAATTCCCACAACAGTTATGGAGGCCAAGGAGACAGGTCCTTGAAAAGAAGAAAGTGTGGGGTGGGTGCCTCCGTGCTGATTAAGAAGGGGATGGACTTGCCCTCCTCTCTAAGAGTTACCTGAAGTTCAGCGTCCGTGATGGTCCAGGGGGTTTCCGAGATGCTCGGGCAGCGTCAGTCTTTAGCCGCCAAGCTGAGGGTTGGATCTTCAGGAACTCTGGGAGCAGCGACCTGAGTTGGACAGTCGACTTTCTGTGGGGGCCCTGCACAGATGGGGCACTGCTCAGGAGGAGTCCCTGGCTGCGGGCATTCCTTGGCTCAGTGGCCAGGTTTCCAACACGTGAAGCAAGGTCCGGGGTGTCGGCTGGATGCGCTGCAGTCTGGGTGCTCTGAAGTCTCTGTGAGCCGGTGGTGTGGCTGGGGTTTGTTTTACGGGGGAGGCAGCATCTGCAGTTCTGAGATGTGCTGCCCCCGGGCAGATTTTTCCGCTATTGAACACCTTGGAGGTGAGGTTGCTTAATTCCTGTGGTGGGGTTTGAGGACCAGATTCTAATTTCTGTACCTTTTTGTAATGTTGGGGTTGATTGGGTGATAAAATGCATATTAAGCGTTCTTCAGGGGTAAGAGTAGAAGTAAGGATGATATTTAAGTCATTCCAGGTGAGATTATAGGACTGGGTAAAGCATTGGAGGCTCTGATGAAAAGGAGCCTAACCGGTGGCCAATTTGGGAAAGGTCGGATAAAGGGAAGGAACGTGCACCCTAACCATGCCTTTGGCTCCAGCCACCTCTGGAAGGCGGAATTGTTGGGCAGATGCCGAGGAGTTAGCTGCAGGACTAACTGTAAACCAGGCCGCGTATGAGGTGGGAGGTGACAGAAGGGGCATGAGGAGGCGGGTTGTGGGCAGAGGAAGAAGAGGAAGGCTCTGGGGGTTGGGTTAGGTCCTGGATTAGGGCCTGGTTCAGACAGGCAGGGAGAAGAAAGGTCAGAAGGGTTGATGGACAAGGGGGATTCTGGGTTACTGGCAGAGGAAGGAGGGGCAGACAGAAGGGAAGAGAAGAAGTAGGGATTAGGGAGGGATTGGTGTGTAAAAAATTGCCAAGATGTAGGGAATTTCAGACCATTTGCCCATGTTGCGACAAAAATTGTCTAAATCTTGTAAAATAGAGATGTCAAAGGTGCCATTGTTTGGCCAATTGGAGCCACTGTCTAACTTGTATTGTGGCCATAGAGTGTTACAGAAGATGAGACATTTGGGTTTTAGGTCAGGAGACAGTTGACGAGGCTTGAGGTTCTTTAGAACACAGGCCAGCAGAAAGGAGGGAGGGATAGAGGACAAGATTGCCCATGGTTCTGCAAAGGCAGCAGGGACAAGGAAAATGGGCATGCAACCCAGCTGCTCAACAGGTGTCTCTAGTTGAGCCTGGGTTGAACCTCCTTGTTGGTGAGCAGCCAAAGAGAGCATCCTCTACATTAGCCTGCCACCAATATCAGCCATGAGCCTGATAGGCGAGTGGCTAGGGTGAACGTGGGCCCAGGGAATTTTGGGCGTTAGCCGTCTCTTGGTCGCCGGCAATAAAGGACTTGTAACTCAAACCTCAGAGTGTGGTGCATTTCTTCACTTGCTCGGATATAACAGCTATAAGGTGACCAGACCAGTACCAAGCACCAACAGGAGAGCTGCTGCCAGCTAGGCCAGCTTCACTCAAGTTCCCTTAGTGGTTACCAGATGTCAATTGAGAAAAATGATGAGACCAGTCTCAGTCATTTTAGGAAGCTTATTTGTCAAAGGTGAGGACTTGTGCTTGGGAGACAGGTCTATGCCTTCCTCCAAAGATGATTTTGACGCCTTCAAATTCAAAGGGCAGAGTGGGATATTGAAAAGTACACAATTTTCAAGAAGCAGGTAGGGAAAAATAGTCATTCATGCCTTTGTCTGGCTCAGTGAATCTGCATTATTATTATTATTTTACATAAGATGACACAGACAAATGGGGCAGAGGAATCTGCATTAATAAGTAAGACAACATAGACAAAACAGGGCAGGGAACACTCAGATACGCATTTGCATCTGGTGGTGGGGGTCGGGGGACTGTACCTGCAAACATAAGCTAACAGTTTACATTACCACGGTGAAATTTTAACAGAACCACCTTAGGGAAAAAATCTTGGAGCTCACTACGAATTTCCTTGTGGGCAAAATGGGGGGGGGGCATGTAGGTTTTCATCTTGTAGGCATCTTATTCAGGAACCAAAAGGGGAGGCAGGTTTGCCTGACCCAGTTCCCAGCTTAACTTTTCCCTTTGGCTTAATGAGTTTGGGGTTGCAAGATTTATTTTCCTTTCACGGTATGTAAGCCCAGGGTCTAGGGGTGATGGTTGGGGTTCGACCATCTTGGCTCACCACTGCCAGAGACACAGATGTGGTTTCTGTTCCTAAGTTCCTATCAAATGTTTCTCTCTAAGGAACTAGATTTGCCAGCCTCTTTCTTTGGCCTCTCAGCTTCCTCTGACTTTGGGGCAGATATGTATAGGCCTGGTCACTGAGGAACAATCACTAACCATTAGGAAAATGCAAATCAAAACCACAATATTATTTTATACCTACCAGGATGGCCATAATACAAGGTTGTGAAAAGAAACTTATCTTGGGTCCCTTCCAGCTAGGAACTGCTCATGGCAAATCTGCCTCCCATTCTAGTCAGTCATCCCTCTGCTCACTGAGATAGATGCATATCTGATTGCCTCCTTTGGAAAGGCTGATCAGAAAGTCAAAAGAATGCAACTGTTCATCCCTCACCTGTCTGTGACCTAGAAGCCCATTTCCTGCTTTGAGTCTTCCTGCCCTTGCTTCAAGTCGTCCTGCCTCTCCAGACTGAACCAATCTGCTTCTTACATATACTAACTGATGTCTCGTGTCTCCCTAAAATGTATAAAACCGAGCTGTGCCCTGACCACCTTAGGACTTCCTTAGGCTGTCACGGGCACATCCTCAACCCCGGAAAAATAAACTTTCTAAATTAATTGAGGCCTGTCTCAGATTTCTGGGGTTCACAAGGTACATAAATAACAAGTATGGGCAAGAATGTGGAAAAATTGAAACCCTCACACATTGCTGGTGAGAATGTAAAATGATGTAGCTACTCTGGAACACATTTGGCAGTACATAAAAATGTTAAACAGTTACCACATGAAAACTTAAGTCAGGCCAGGTGTGGTGGCTCACACCTGTAATCCCAGCACTTTGGGAGGCTGAGGCGGGTGGATCACCAGGTCAGGAGTTCTAGACCAGCCTAGCCAACATGGTGAAACCCCGTCTTTAAAAAAAAAAAAGAAAGAAAGAAAACTTAAGTCCGCACAAAAGCTTGTACATGAATGTTCATAGCATTCACTACTCATAATAGTCAAAAAATGAACAACCCAAATGTCAATCAACTGTTGGATAATAAAATGTAGTATACCCATATAATGGAATAGTTTTAAAATTTTTTGTTTTGTTTACGTAATGACACATTAATTAGCAATAAAGAATAGCTGCTGATGTCTGCTATACGAACCTTGAGAACATTATGTTAAATGAAAGAACTCAGTTACAAATGACTCTATATTTTGTGTTTTCATCTATATGGAATGTTTAGAATAGGCAAATCTATAGAGGCAGAAAACAGATTAGTGGTTGCCAGGGGCTAAAGGAATGGGAGGGAAGTGGGAAATGACTGTTAATGGGTATAGGGTTTCTTTTGGGGTGATAGCATTCTTCTAAAATTAGATTGTGGTATTGGTTCCACAACACTGAAAAACCACCTCACCTTAGATTGGCAAATTTTATAGTACATGGATTAGATCTCAACCAAAATGTTTAGTACAGATGTATCTGGAGATGGATAGTGGTGATCGTTGTGTAATATGAACGTACTTAATGCCCTTAAAAATTAAGGCGATATTATAAATAACACAATAAAAAATTGAATTTCAATAAATTATCTGGGAACATTTGAGTCTTATGCCTTAGCTTGGAACAACTGTTCTGTGACTAAAACGCTTGTGATGTGTTAAGCAACTGTGTTTATATCTGAACCATATGACTAACAAAATGATGTAATTTTTTAGAAGTCAATAACCTGACCTTAATAAGGGCTCAGATTTCTCCAGTGTGTACCTTGTGCCAATGAAGTACAGGGGATTTTGCTTCTTCATCCCATCTAACAGATGAGGACACTGAAGTTTATTGAGATAACTTACAGAAGGCACAGATGAACCTGAACACATCTTTATGAGCCCTCAATCACGATGCTTATATTCTGTGCCTCTGTTCTACTCAATTATAAAATGGAAGAGATTAAGATGATCTCTAATACCCTACCAACCTGAAATTCTTATTACAATAAAGCATTTCGTATATAATTGGGAAATATTCTGTATTATGTAATAAGCTTAATCTGCTGGGGCACGGTGGCGCGTGCCTGTAGTCCCAGCTACTCGGGAGGCTGAGGTGGGAGGATCGCTTGAGCCCAGGAGGTCTGGGCTGTAGTGTGCTAGGCCAATGGGGTGTCTGCACTAAGTTCGGCATCAATATGGTGACCTCCTAGGAGCGGGGGACCACCAAGTTGCCTAAGGAGGGGTGAACCGGCCCAGGTCAGAAATGGCACTGGTCAAAACTCCCATGCTGATCAGTAGTGGGATCACACCTATGAACAGCCACTGCACTCCAGCCTGGGCAACATAGCAAGACCTGGTCTCTATTTAAAAAAAAAAAAAAACAAAAAACAATCTGGCAGTGAGCTGCACTTGTGATTCTAACATTTAAATTGTGGGTGCATATTATCAAAGCACCTTACGGTGCTGTGCCCCAGAGGAAACCAAACGTAGAACCCATTTTTATCCCCAGGCCAGCAGGCTCTTCAGACTGCAGTTCTCACCATGCCACAGCCCATACGAGAGACACCACAGCATCTGCATGATTTTTTGTTGGGGGTGTTGTTGTTTTTGTTTTTTGGAGTTTTTTGAGATGGAGTCTCACTCTGTCACTCAGGCTGAAGTGGCGCAATCTTGGTTCACTGCGACCTCAACCGATTCTCCTGCCTCAGCCTCAGTCTCCTGAGTAGCTGGGATTGCAGGTGCGCCACTATGTCCAGCTAAATTTTTGTATTTTTAGTAGAGACGGGGTTTCACCCTGTTGGCCAGACTGGTCTCTAACTCCTGACCACAGGTGATCCGCCGGCCTCGGGCTCCCAAAGTGCTGGGATTACAAGCGTGAACTACAGCGCTCGGCTGTGATTTGTTTTAAATTTGTCATTCAAAGGACCACCAGGATGGCTAGACAGTAGACAAGAGTTTTACTGTCAATATCAGTTTGCAAGCCAGGGAGAGTCTCTAGCATGAACTCAAAGTGCTCTCTCAGAAGAACAAAGAGGTTAGAGGTTTTATTTTAAAAAGAGAAATGTTAACTTATTCCTCTTTGAGAAAGTTCATTGGCACTAGTAAGGGCATGGGGAGCTCTGGCCGGTGAGCCAAGCCACGGGGCAAGATCAGGCCTGGAGGTGCTGCAGGTTGTGCCGAGGCTATGAAATAAAACTGGCTTCAGATCCGGCGCAGCGGCTCCCTCCTGCAATCTCAGCGCTTTGGGAGGCCGAGGCAGGCGGGTTACTTGAGGTCAGGAGTTCGCGGCCAGCCTCGCCAACATGGCGAAACCCTGTCTTACTAAGCACAAAAACATTAGCCGGGCTGGTGCCTGTGGTCCCAGCTACTGTGGAGGCTGAGGCATGAGAGTCGCTTGATTCTCCCGGGAGGTGGAGGCTGCATTGAGCCGAGATCACACCACTGCACTCCAGCCTGGGCGGCAGAGGCTCCGTCTCAAAAAAACAAAGTAATTTTTTCTTTATAAAAAAGACAAAGAAGCCGGGCGCGGTGGCTCAAGCCTGTAATCCCAGCACTTTGGGAGGCCGAGGCGGGTGGATCACAAGGTCAAGAGATCGAGACCATCCTGGTCAACATGGTGAAACCCCGTCTCTACTA
>NW_016107639.1:2333143-2334952 GCF_001604975.1 Cebus imitator | reverse complement strand
TACGCGCATGACGTCGCACGCACGGCGCCTGTACGCGCATGACGTCGCACGCACGGCGCCTGTACGCGCATGGCGTCCGCACGCACGGCGTTGGTGCGTGGGCGCCCAGAGGTTCCGCCTTTCGGCAGTCCCAGTGGAGCTTGCTGGTACTGGCGGGAGTGCGTGTAGTGCGCGAGCGTTGGGCGGCGGAGGCCGGGGAGCGAGGGCCGGCTGTGCCCATTGCGCGGGGCCCTCCCTGGCGCCCGGCCTTAGGCCGCGGCGAGCGCGCAGGCCGCCATGTCGTACATGCTCCCGCACCTGCACAACGGCTGGCAGGTGGACCAGGCCATCCTGTCGGAGGAGGACCGCGTGGTCGTCATCCGCTTCGGCCACGACTGGGACCCCACGTGCATGAAGATGGACGAGGTCCTGTACAGCATCGCCGAGAAGGTAGCGCGCCGGACCCCACCCTGCCCGCCGCGCCTCCGCCCTGCTGGCCTCCCGTGGGGGCGCGAGCCGTTCCCCGAGGAGGGGCGGTGGCGCCGGCGTCCCGGCGAGCGCTCCCGGGGACTGGGCCGGCGTTTCCCGCCTTTTTCTGGGGAGAGCGCCTATATTTTTTCACAGTTTAAAGGGTTTATGATACCCTTCTCCTCAAATGAATTAATTATTTCTGTTGATAAGGCGTTTTTTCCAAACTTACAGTGCAGTGAACAAAATACGATTGCACATTTTATTGAGAGTGCGGATGCTTAAAAGGATGTCATTTTTTGGCACCTTATTTATTTGTTATATATATAAAGCAGAACTTTCATGTTAATAGCATAAGAAATCTGTTTTTCTATTGGTGTTTTCTTCATCCCACCACGATTTTTGTAAGTCGTGTAATTTATAGCTTAGAGTGATTAAGATGAAAAAAAAACAGGAGAAAATAGAAATATGCTTTGTTAGAGCTAGTTTTCTGAGTTATTATTTTTGAGATGGAGGAGTCTTGCTCTGTAGTCCAGGCTGGAATGCTGTGGCGCGATCTCGGCTCCCTGCAACCTCCGCCTCCCGGGTCCCTGTTCAAGTGATTCTCCTGCCTCAGCCTCCTGAGTAGCTGGGATTAGAGGCACGCCCCACCATGCCCAGCTAATTTTTGTGTTTTTAGTGCAGTTGGGGTTTCGCCATGTTGGCTAGGCTGGTCTTGAACTCCTGACCTTGTCATCCACCTGCCTCGGCCTTCCAAAGTGCTGGGATTACAGGCGTGAGCCACGGCCCTGCATTTCTAATATTAGTACACTGAGTGGCCTTGGTACTTACTTGCTGACGATAAAACTTCTAGGACACTATTTTATAACCAGAGGTTTCATTCTTTTTCTTTGGTTCCTCATAGCAATTTTAGGATGACTTTTATTTGGGTTTTGCAGCCGTAGCAATAGGGCAAAGAGCAAAAATACCAGGGTGTTAATAAAATACCTGCCATATTAATTTTCCATAAGTAATTTGAGAGGTTATTCTTTTTAATGAAGAGTAAAAGTAACATTGAAGCCATCTTTCACAAATGCTAAAGTAGGCTGGTTAAAATAACTCCTTTGAGTAAAGAATGACATATAAGGATATATTTTATATTCAGGAAAGGAAAGACTATCTGGACTGCCATTTATTAATTTTTGCTATTTCTTATTTAGTAGGAGAGGCATGATGTTAGGAGCTGTTGGTATATTTTAGTTATCACAAGACTCTCTTGGAGTGCTTACTAAAATGCATCAGAGATTCTGATTCTATGGGTATGGGTGAAGTCCAGAAATGGCTTTTTAAAGAAGCCCCTCAGGGAATTCCGATGTGACTTGA
>NW_016107639.1:2325450-2333061 GCF_001604975.1 Cebus imitator | reverse complement strand
TGGCGCGATCTCGGCTCACCACAACCTCCGCCTCCTGGGTTCAGGCAATTCTCCTGCCTCAACCTCCTGAGTAGCTGGGATTACAGGCACCCACCACAATGCCCAGCTAATGTTTTGTATTTTTAGTAGAGACGGGGTTTCACCAACGTTGACCAGGATGGTCTCCATCTCTTGACCTTGTGATCCACCCGCCTCGGCCTCCCAAAGTGCTGGGATTACAGGCTTGAGCCACCACGTGTGGTGTGACTTGACTTTGAACCACACACTGAGAAACCCTTCAGTGGGGGTCATGGACAGAGGAGGAGTGCTTTGATTACCAGCCATCTCCCAGCCTCTTCCTATTGGACACCAAGACGCTGACCACTCGAGGAGGTACCTAGGGAACTCAGGAGAGCAGCACTTCTCTCACACACTGGGGGTCCTGCCAGCCAGGGATTAGAGATGAGGAGTGAGGCAGTGCCATGGCATCAGTTTTTCATTGCTTGAGCTGTAGTGGACAAGGGCAGATAATGGAAATCCAGCGAAGAATTGACTAAGAACAGTTTCCCAATAGGTAAATCACTGCTGTATTGACTTTGAGTTATGAGTTCTAGAATCTCTCACTGTTCTGCCTTGCAAGTGGTGGCATAAACATCAGGTGGTGTTCAGATCCTGCTGCCTGGCCGCCTGAGGCTAGGACAGCTGGAGACGTGAGGGCCTTTGTCTCATCACATCCAAGCAGAGCTCAGCAAGATACTCCTAGCTAGGAAACAGATTTTAGGTGTTAATGTAAGTGTTTAGGGTCTTTGGCAGATTTGTTTTTTTTCCCCAGTTCCTTTATGTCCGTTACACACTGAATCGCTGTATCACTAGTGGACACACACTTAATGAGCTCACTTTGGGGTTTTTTTCTTTTTTTTTTTTTTTTTGGTTTTTTAAAATAGTCTTTTTTTTTTTTTTGTGCAAAAATTTGGGTTGCTTTTATTAATTTTTAATGCAAATATTATAGTGTAGTTATTAAAAGCTCAAATCTAGGTGAGGCGTGGTGGTTCACCCTATAATCCCAGCAGTTTGGGAGAAGAGTGTGGGCAGATCACTTGAGCCCAGGAATTTGAGACCAGCCTGGACAATATGGTGAAATCCTTTCTCTATTAAAAGTACAAAAAATTAGCCAGGTGTGGTGGCGTGTGCCTGTAGTCCTAACTACTTGGGAGGCTGAGGTAGGAGAATCACCTGAGCCTGGGAACTCAAGGCTGCAGTGAGCCATGATTACACCATTGAACTCCAGCCTGGGCAACAGGACTGAGACCCTGTCTGTGCAAACCTGAAATGCATTAAAAGACTATTAGGTTTTATTTTCTACTTAGTATATGGTTAAAACATGACTTCCTAATTCTGGAAGCCCTTTTTGGGGAAGCTCAACAGGAATTTTTGAAATGTAAGGTTTTAGTATAAAGAACAATATAACTATTTAAAAATTTCCCTGTGCAGAAATGGCAGACAATGAGGAATCTTCCTTATCTTGTTATGAGTCCTGTCTGGATATCCCAGCGGTTTTAAAGTGAGTAAAAGTTGCAAATGTTCAGGCGGGACTTGATAGGATTTCTCCTAGATGTGTTGTATTGATTTGCTGCTTCTGCAGGGCCCACTTGACCTCATGCTGGATTAGAGTTGAGCTGTAAACTTCAGGAAGAAAATTAGACTGGAAACAGAGCTATGCTTAATGATTTCACAGGTGCCTAGGGTTTGCTAATAAGTGTGGGGCAATTCATTTGATAAAGTGATAATAAAAAATAAAGTTTTCGGCTGGGCACTGTGTCACATGCCTGTGTTTCCAGCACTCTGGGAGGCCGAGGTGGGTGGTTCCCTTGAGCCCAGGAGTTTGAGACCAGCCCAGGCCACATGGTGAAACCCTGTCTGTACAAAAAATGCAAACTTTAGCTGGGCATGGTGGCAGGTGCCTGGGGTCCCAGTTACTCGGTAGGCCACGGCAGGAGGATGTGAGTCCTGGAGTTGAAGGCTGTGATGAGCTCTGATTGCACCACTGCATGCCAGCCTGGGCAACAGAGTGAGACGCTGTCTCAAAAAATAAATAAATAATAAATAAATAAATAAATAAGATCGGCCAGGCACGGTGGCTGACGTCTGTAATCCCAGCACTTTGGGAGGCCGAGGCGGGTGGATCATGATGTCAAGAGCTTGAGACCA
Source organism: Cebus imitator (assembly GCF_001604975.1). Lineage (NCBI taxonomy): Eukaryota > Metazoa > Chordata > Mammalia > Primates > Cebidae > Cebus > Cebus imitator. Next base: position 2,330,874 of record NW_016107639.1, on the reverse strand, counting down.
GCCTGGCCAACATAGTGAAACACTGTTGCTACAAAAATTAGCTCGCGTGGTGGCACACACCTGTAATCCCAGCTTCTCAGGAGGCCAAGACAGGAAAATCGCTTGAACCCAGGAGGCAGAGGTTGTGGTGAGCTGAGATCTCAACACTGCACTCCAGCCTGGGCGACAGAGCAAGACTGTGTCCAAAAAAAAAGTTTTCTATTTAGCAGCTGATTTTATGCACAGTTTTGAAGAGGGACAGTTTCATTCATGTACTTTTGAGCTGTCTTTCCATTTTGTGGGAGAAGTTTGTCACAGTAATGCTTTGGGGTTCACTGTTCCTAAATCTCATGATGGGTGAGAATACCGAATGGGACGTTTAATTTTTGTGTTAAAAACCCCATGCAGGCCAGGCACGATGGCTCACAGATGTAATCCCAGCACTTTGGGAGGCTGAGGCGGGTGGATCACAAGGTCAGGAGTTCGAGACCAGCCTGGCCAGCACAGCAGAACCCTGTCTCTACTAAAAAAAAAAAAAATTGAAAAAGTTAGCCTGGCATGGTGGTGTGCACCTGTAATCCCAGCTACTCGGGAGGCTGAGGTAAGAGAATTGCTTGAACCTGGAAGGTGGAGGTTGCAGTGAGCCGAGATCATGCCACTGCACTCCAGCCTGGGAGACAGAGTGAGACTCTGTCTCAAAAAAAAAAAAAGCCCATACAAATGAGTTTAAAATAGCCTGAGTTAGTTGGGCATTGTGACACGTGCCTGTAATCCCTGCTTCTCAGTAGGCTGAGAAGGGAGATGAGCCCAGTTCAGGGTTGCGGTAAACTGTAATCGTGCCATTGCACTCCACCCTGGCTGACAGAGCGAGATCCCATCTCTAAAATAAACAAAACAGAAACATTCTTCAGTAATATTACTGACTCATGATAGTACATTCTTTTTGTTTTTGGCTGGAGTACAGTGCCACAGTCTCAGCTCACTGCAACCTCAGCCTCCCGAGTAGCTGGGACTATAGGCCTGCATCACCACCACACCCTGCTAATTTTGTATTTTTAGTAGAGACGGGGTTTTGCCATGTGGGCCAGGCTAGCCTCAAACTCCTGGCCTCAAGTGAGCCATTCACCTCAGCCTACCAAAATTCTGGGATTACAAGTGTGAGCCACCATGCCTGGTCCATGATGGTACATTGTGATGAAATAGTGCATAAGGCAGAGAGATGTTTATGTAATTTCATAGGTGCTTATTGGTGGGGGGGGGGTGTCTATCTTCAGGGTCATATTAAGGATCACAGCACGTCCATTGAACCAGCAGGAGTCAGCATTCAGCTAGATGAGGAATCTCATTCAGCTAGATGAGGAATCTTGTAGGAACAAGCAGAATGATTTTTGGTGTTTCCTATGGATTTTTGTCTCTGGATAAGAAACAGTCTTGTAGCTAGCAGCAGGGTATAAGGGGTAGTATTGAGCGGTGGTTGAGGGTGCAGGCTCTAGCTGGGCTCTTGGTCCTTCGTAACTGCGTGAACTTTACAAACTTGTCCCTGTGCATCATCTCACCTGTGAAAAGGGGATGCTTGTGCCTAACTCATAGGGTTGTTGTGGGATTAATAGATAGTTTTCTAGAGTACTCCTGTCACACAGTAATGTGAGAGAAGTAATCATAGTAATGACAGTGGCATTACTAAGTTTGCAAAAGAATTATTGTGAGAGCTGATTAGGGCAAATATTAATTTAGGAAATCAAGTTACTCAGTTTTTTTGATGGCTTTGAAATGAATTACCTAAAAATGTAAAAAATAGACATTTCAAAAATTTGTTGTGCTGAACAACTCCCCAGAACACTTTTTCCAGAATTTCCGGTGTTTTCTTAGCTGGTTGAGGGACTCTGTACGAAAGCGTAGAACAGTGGTTGGTATCATCTGCCAGCCTTTGGCTGGGTGTTTTATAGTTATTTCATTGTAACTTGGAGGTGGACCTAAAGGCATGTGGAAGAACTGCTGAGCACTTTAATAACTGACTTGCCTAAAGAGAAAGAAAGGGGTCGGGCATGGTGTTTCACGCCTGTAATCCCAGCACTTTGGGAAGCCAGGCTGGTGGATCACAAGGTCAGCCGATTGAGACCATTCTGGCCAACATGGCAAAACCCTGTCTCTACTAAAAATACAAAAAAGTTAGCTGGGCATGGTGGCACGTACCTATAGTCCCAGCTACTCAGGAGGCTGAGGCAGGAGAATCACTTGAACCTGGGAGGCAGAGGTTGCAGTGAGCTGAGATCGCGCCACTGCACTTCAGCCTGGTGACAGAGCAAGACTCCGCCTCAAAAAAAAAAAAAAATAGAAAAAGAAAGCATACTTATGAGGTGTGTAGGCAACAGAGTTGGGAAAAGGTACTTATAATTGTAGAGGAATCAAAGAATTTAAAAACTATTTGAGGCTGACGTAGTGGCTCACACCTGTAATCCCAGAATTTTGGGAGGCCAAGGTGGGCAGATCATCTGAGGTCAGGAGTTTGAGATCAGCTTGGCCAACATGGTGAAAATACAAAACTTAGCCAGATGTGGTAGTGGGTGCCTGTAGTCCCAGCTGCTTGGGAGGCTGAGGTAGGAGGATCTCTGGAAGCCGGGAGGCAGAGGTTGCAGTGAGCCAAGATCATGCCACTGCACTCCAGCCTGGACAACAGAGTGAGACCCTGTCTGGGGAAAAAAAAAAGCAGCCTTTGTTGAGGAAGTCACAGGATGATTTGGCAGAGCGGTGGGGCTGCACTTACCCAGCTTCTCCTCCAAGTGCTCAGTCATCGTGGAAATAACTGCCACCAGCAGATGCTGCTGGACGTCTGCTGATCTTTGCCCTCAGCTCATGCTTCTCCAATCACCCCGTAGATGCCATTTCACCAAGAAGAGGGGAGTGGGGGTCTGGGGAGCTCCCCTCTGCCTGCCTCTTCCAGCCTTTCCTATCTCAACTCCCAAGTCCCACAGCAACTTCTCTCTCTCCATAGCCACGCTTCTTGAAAGTTGTCCACACTGAAGTCCTCTGTTTCTCAGTTCTTCAGCCCCCGCAGTGTCCCCGTCCTGTCCAGTGCCCTTTGGTGACCTCTCTGGGGCACTCGGCACAGCTCCCTGGAGTTTCCTGCCTTGGTTTCGGAGGCTGCCTCCCTGGCATCCCTTTCCTGCCCCCAGCTCTACAGTGGGCTTCAGCACTAACTCCCAAGCCTTTCCTGGCACCCACTGCCCTGGCTGGGGTCATTGCTGGGTGCAGGTGGCAGCAGTAAGGTAGCTCTCCCCAGCCCAGACTCCTTTGTACAGCTTCAGGCCAGTCACTACCTGGAGGGCCTTTTTCTGTGGATGTCCTTTAGTTTTCTCAAACTCGGTATGTACAAAGCTGAACTCTTCAATCTCTCCTTTCTTAGAAGTAAGAAATACATAGCCCAGAATCCCCCAAGTGGAAAAGGTCCTCTGTGGGCCAGTCCACCTGCGTGCCCACCCCACTGTCCTGCACCTCTATTTCCTTGCCCCGGTGCTAGATCTGAGACCTGGCTGCTGTTCCCGTATCTTTCTATTTACATGTGGAATTCTCTATGGACGATTCTTCCCCACCACCCTGTGACTATGCTGCTGCCCCTGCCTCCTGTGGGTAGGCTGATTCTGTCAAGGCTTGGCGGAGGATCTGTCTCCAGAGCGCAGCCGTTGGAGCCAGACAGGGTGCATCGCAGCTCTGCCCCTTAGGGAAGGGTGTTGCATGACGTTTCTGAGCCAGAATTCTATCACTTAAAACATCAGTGACATCTATTTAGAGATGTTGAAAGAATTAGAATCCATGAGTGAGAAGTGCCTGACACATAACGGATTCTCAAATGTTCATGAAACCTATGGTGAAATCAGAGGACATCCAGGTTCTCGCAGCACGTGAGGTTTTTTTTTTTTTAATTTAAGACGAAAGAAAGAAAAAAGAATAATAATTAAAAAAAACAAAATAATGAAGAGGAAGAGGGAGAGAGAACAGGGGTGTTGCTTTATTGCCCGGGCTAGAATGCAGTCTAAAAATGGGTATGCCTATAATTGTGCTTAATAATAGACACATGAAAAAAAAAATGAGGGAAGAAAATAACAAATAAGCAGCCAACCAATATTTCATTTAAAACTGTAAATAGATGTGATGTGGTACTGATAAGAGTGTATATTTTGTGTATTTAAAGTGGGGAGTTCTGTAAATGTTAATTAAGTTTACTTGTTCTGGATCTGAGTTCAAATCCTGGATATCGTTGTTAATTTTCTGTCTCATTGATCTGTCTAATATTGATGTTGAAGTCTCCCGCTATTATTGTGTGGGAGTCTAAGTCTCTTTATAAGTCTTATATATCTGGGTATTCCTGTATTGGGTGCGTATATATTTAGGATCTTCAGCTCTTCTTGTTGCATTGATCCTTTTATCATTATGTAATATCCTTCTTTGCTTCTTTTGATCTTTGTTGCTTTAAAGCAACTCCTGCTTTTAATTAATTTATTTATTTTTGCTCTCCATTTGGTTGGTAAATCTTTCTCCATCCCTTTGTTTTGAGTCTTTGTGTATCCTTGCATGTGAGATGGGTCTGGATGCAGCATACTGATGGGTTTTGGCTTTTTTTGCCTGTCTTTGTCTTTGGATTGGGGGATTTAGTCAATTTAAATTTAGAATTAATAATAATATATGTGAGTTTAATACTGCCATTTAATGTTAGCTGGCTGTTTTGCCTATTAGTTGATGTAAATACTTGATTATGTTGATGCTCTTTACTTTTTGGTATTTTTTAGAAAGGCTGATACTGGTTGTTCCTTTCTATGTGTAGTGGTTCTTTCAGAAGCTCTTGTAAAGCAGGCCTGGTGGTGACAAAATGTCTGAGTGCTTGCTTGTTCACAAAATATTTTATTTTTCCTTCGCTTGTGAAGCTTAGTTTGGCTGGATGTAAAATTCTGGGTTGAAAGTTCTTTTCTTTTTCTTTAAGGTTGTTGAATATTGGCCCCCACTCTCTTCTAGCTTGTAGGGTTTCTGCTGAGAGATCTGCTGTGAGTCTGATAGGCTTCCCTTTATGGGTAACCTGACCTTTCTCTCTGGCTGCCCTCAGTATTTTCTCCTTCATTTCAACCCTGGTGAACCTGGCGATTATGTGCCTTGAGGTTGGTCGTCTTGAGGAATATCTTTGTGGTGTTCTTTGTATTACTTGGAGTTGAATATTGTCCTGTCTTGCTAGGTTGGGAAAGTTTTCCTGAATAATACCCTGAAGCGTATTTTCCAGCTTAGATTGATTCTCTTCATCACATTCATGTACACCTATCAAGCATAGATTAGGTCTTTTCACATAGTCCCATATTTCTTGGAGACTTTGCTTGTTCCTTTTTATCCTTTTTTCTCTAATCTTGTCATCTTGTTTTATTTCATTAAGTTGGTCTTCGACTTCTGATATCTTTTCTTCTG
>NW_016107639.1:2320989-2325335 GCF_001604975.1 Cebus imitator | reverse complement strand
CAAGTTCTTTTAATTCACAGAAGTTTCTTATCATCCACCTTTTGAAGTCTGCTTCTGTTAATGGAACACACTTGTTCTCCATCAGGCCTTGTTCCGTTGCTGATGAGGAACTGTGATCCCCTGTAGAGGGAGAGGCGTTCTGATTTTGGGTATTCTCAGCCTTTTTAGGCTGTTTTCTTCCCTTCATTATAAATTTATCCATCTGTGGTCTTTATAATTACCGTCTTTATAATTGGGTTTCTGAGTGGACGTCCAACTTGTTGATTCCCAGTGCTAAAATCTGAGCAACCCACTGCGCCGTCCAAAACAGCGGCGTTATGATTGATGGTGCTTTTCTGACTCTGCACCAAGAACCACAGCACCAAGGCAGCGGCAAAACCGCCTTGCTGGCCACGAGCTGCGCTGGCGACTGTGGGGCTCCTCCGCCGGGAATCTCCTGGTGCATGAGCAACAAAAATTCGTCTGAAAGTGTGGCGTCCTCTCATTGTCTGTGCTTTCACTGGGAGCTACAATCCCGAGCTGCTGGTGATCAGCCATCTTGGATCTCCCCGGCACATGAGTTTGACGTGGTAGTTTGCTTCTGTTAGAATTGTCTGGGTTTGATGCAGTAAGGCCAGAGCTTGAAGTCAAGAGAAGATTCACGTTTGTATCTTTAAAGTTTCATTTACTTGGTTGTCCTCTAATTGTTATTATTGTTGTTGCTGCTGCTGCTGCTGCTATTATTTTGAGAAGGAGTCTCCGTCCCCCACGCTGGAGTTCAGTGGTGTAACTCAGCTCACTGCAACCTCCACATCCTGAGTTTAAGCGATTCTCTTGCCTCAGCCTCCCAAGCAGCTGGGATTACAGGCGTGCACCCCCGCACCGGCTAATTTTTGTGTTATTCGTAGAGACAGGGTTGCACTATGTTGGCCAGGTTGGTCTCAAACTCCTGACCTCAAGTCATCTGCCCGCCTCAGCCTCCCAAAGTGCTGGGTTACAGGTGTGAGCCACCTCGCCCGGCCCTGTGCTCTGATTATTAAATGCCTACAAATTATTAAAAACCACAGATGGTTATAATATTTGCTATTTTTTACATGGAAGAAAAGGGATGATAAAAACTTGTTGTGACCTTTCTTTTTTCTAAGTACACAATTTACAACACCGTCCAAATGATATTTCAAGTAATTTAATATTAGCAAGGTAATTCCATAAGTTAATCTAATGTTACTGGTATTTATTGTATCTGTCCCTGATCAAGGCATTGAAAGGATAAAAATGTAATATTATTTTGACTTTCCTAATGCCTGTGAACATTTTATTTATTTTATTGGCATATTTATTTTAGCTTCTGTAGGGAAGTACTTTTTGTTTAAGACAAACCAAGACAGTTTATTAGTTTGCCATGAAAATAAAACTGGGTTCTGGCAACCTGACCAACACATTCTCACCATGGGCATTGCAGGAACCCAGAGTTTCAGAAACGGGTGTTGTCAGAGTGACCGCACCCAGAGGGGCCCATGTCTAACACAGGCGTCACGTTGGAGTTTTGAAATCAGATGTATGGCAAGGCACACGCTCATGCAGTGTGCCATGTACTAGAGTTCCGATTCTGTTTTCTTCACCAAAGCTGAAGGCCCGTAGAGTCCTTGTGAGGTGTGAGCTTTCTCCTTCCCCCTCTCCCCACCCTGCTCCATGGTTTACATTTCCATCTTAATTTTTTTTAATATTCCCAAAAATAGAGAATATAGAGAACCCCTCTGTTCCTATTGTTCCACTTCAACACTTGCCGGTGTTTGGCTAGTCTTGTGTTACTAGCCCCTCATTTTATTAGGCTGCATGTTTCATGCAAATCCCAGATATTATTATTTTGCCTGTAAGTTACAATCAGGTTTTAAGAATTAGTTTTATGTGGAGAAATGTTGTGCATATCCCATTGATTTCCTGTGATTGCTGTGATAGGACGTTGCAAGCTGAGGGGCTTCAAACAACAGAAACTTCTCACAATTCTGGACACCAGAAGTCCAGCATCATGATGTTGTCTGGGCCGGGTCCCTCTGAAACCTGTCAGGGAGAGTCTTCGTGCTGCTCCCAGCTTCTGGTGCTGCCAGCAGCCTCTTGGAGCTCCTAGGCTTATAGACGCCACTGTAGTCCTTGGTGCCCCCAGGGCCCCTGTGCTGTGTCTTCACATGGCCATTTTCCTGTAAGGACACCAGTCACACCAGATTAGGGGCCCACCTACTCCAGTATGACCTCATCTTACCTTAACTAACTACATCGGCAGTACTGTTTCCAAATAGGTCATGCTCTCAGTACTGGGGTTTAGGACTTCAACGGTTTTGGGGACACAGTTTAACTCATAACACATATAACTGGCTACAAGCTTTCTAAAGGGCATTGAGTCAGTATTTATAAAGAGCCTTTAAAATGTCATATTCTTTCTTCTAGAATTTTAGGAATTTGTCCTTAGGAAATAGTGAAGTATGTATACAGATTTAAGGGGGGAAATGTTTGCAGTTAAATAATTAATGTTAATGAAAAATCAGAAAATAACAGAAGAATGGTATAGGAGGCTCTTCTCTCATTTCTATAAAGAAATACATGAGACCAGATAACTTATGGGAAAAGAGATTTAATAGGCTCACAGTTCTGCAGACTGTACAGGAAGCATGGTGCTGGCACCTGCTTCTGGAAGGCCTCAGGACCTTCCAGTCATGGTGGAAGGCAAAGGGGAACAGGCATGTCACATGGTGAAAGCTGGGGCAGAATGTCACACGCTGAAACAACCACAGCTCCTTACCCTGAGGACAGCACCAAGAGGATCATGAGAAATCCACCCCATGCTCCAGGCCCCTCCCGCCAGGCCCCTCCCACCAGGCCCCACCTGCAACACTGGGAGTTACGCTTCAACCTGAGATTTGGGCAGGGACAAATACCCAAACCATATCAAATGGTAAAGTAATGGCATAGTCATTTGATGAATCACACAGCCATGAAAGTCTTCCATTTTTGGAAAGTAGGTAATGTATGTAAAAGAATGCTCATAATTAAAGCAGTCTACAAAATATTGTAGTATGATCACAGTATGACCACATTTTGCTATGTAGGAACAGAAATAGTATGAGCAAATTATTAAAAATATATCCATAAGAAAGATGGGAAAGAATATAGTAAAATATTGCTGGGTGTGGTGGTTCACGTCTGTAATCCCAGCGCTTTGGGAGGCCACGACAGGCATATCATCTGAGTCCAGGAGTTCAAGACTAGTCTGGGCAAACTGGCAAAATCTTGTCTGTACAAAAATTGGCCGGGTGTGATGGTACGTGCCTGTAGTCCCAGCTACTTGGAAGGCTGAGATGGGAGGATTGCTTGAGTCCAGGAGACAGATTGCAGTGAGCCAAGATCTCGCCACTGCATTCCAACCTGGGCAGCAGAGCCAGAGACATCCAAAAAAAAAGGTAATAATAACAGTCACTCCTGGGTGTTGGGATTGGAGCTGATCTTATTTTCTTTTTATTTTTCTGGCTTTTCTAAATCTCTGATAAACTTGCAATTTAAAAAAATTACAGAAAATTTGTTATATGCAGTATTGTTGGGGGTGCTATTAGTATTTGCAAGTGCTCAAACCTAACTAACTGAGGGGAAATTATGGCAGGATTCTACAGGCATATTTTAGAGCAGCTGTGAGATGCATGTAACTATGTATTTATAAAAGTACAAATTTGTAAAAGTTCCTATGGATGATTACTACTAGATCATCATAAATGATATATCTGTGGACATTTTCTGCAGGACTTTCATAACTTGTTACCTGAGTGAAATTTAATTCCTGGACTATTCTGGGAAATGGTGAAGTGAGGCAGAAGGAGCTAGTGGCCAAGGTCCCAGTAGAGTCTCATGATCTTCTCACGTGTTTGCTGCACGGGGAAAACGTTGAAGAATTAGTTTGAAAATTTCCCTGGCATGGTGGCTTACTCCTGTGATCTCAGCACTTTGGGAGGCTGAGGTGGGAGGATCACTTGTGCCTGGGACACGTGGCAAAACCCCATCTTTACAAAAAATACAAAAATTAGCCAGGCATGGTGGCACATGCCTGTGATCTGAGCTGCTTGGGAGGCTGAGGTGGGAGGATCATTTGAGCCTGCAGTGAGCCATGATTACGCCACTGTACTCTAGTCTGGACGACAGAGAGAGACCTTGTCTCAACAAAACAAAACAAAAGTTGTCCTGTCCACACAAATTCTTGGTTTTGTTTTTTCAAGTGTGCTTTTATAAAGTGAAAGCCAAAGTGTGTGTTTTTTTCAGTTTGTTTTTTTTTTTTTTAATCTCCTTTTAGCACACTCTCCTGCCATTTAACACAAATGCTTGAG
>NW_016107639.1:2317603-2319103 GCF_001604975.1 Cebus imitator | reverse complement strand
TCATTGGTAGCTTGATGGGGATAGCGTTGAATGTGTAAATTACTTTGGGCAGTATGGCCATTTTCATGATATTGATTCTTCCTAACCATGAACATGAAATGTTTCTCCATCTGTTTGTGTCCTCTCTTATTTCGTTGAGCAGTGGCTTGTAGTTCACCTTGAAGAGGTCCTTTACGTTCCTTGTTAGTTTTATTCCTAGGTATTTTATTCTCTTTGTAGCAATTGTGAATGGAAGTTTGTTCTTGATTTGGCTCTCTTGAAGTCTGTTATTGGTGTATAGGAATGCATGTGATTTTTGCACATTGATTTTGTATCCTGAGACTTTGCAGAAGTTACTTATCAGTTTCAGGAGATTTGGGGCTGAGACAATGGGGTCTTCTAGATATACAATCATTGTCTGCAAATAGAGACAATTTGACTTCTTCCTTTCCTATTTGAATACCCTTTATTTCTTTTTCTTGCCTGATTGCTCTGGCTAGAACTTCCAGTACTATATTGAATAGGAGTGGTGAGAGGACATCCTTGTCTAGTGCCAGATTTCAAAGGGAATGCTTGCAGTTTTTGCCCATTCAGTATGATATTGGCTGTTGGTTTGTCGTAAATAGCTTTTATTATTTTGAGATACGTTCCGTCAATACCTAGCTTATTGAGGGTTTTTAGCATAAAGGGCTGTTGAATTTTGTCAAAGGTCTTCTCTGCATCAATTGAGATAATCATGTGGTTTTCGTCTTTGGTTCTGTTTATGTGGTGAATTATGTTTATAGACTTGCGTATGTTGAAGCAGCCTTGCATCCCCGGGATGAATCCTACTTGATCATGGTGAGTAAGCTTTTTGATATGCTGTTGCAATCGGCTTGCCAGTATTTTTTTTGAAGATTTTTGCGTCTATGTTCATCATGAATATTGGGCTGAAGTTTTCTTTTCTTGTTGAGTCTCTGCTGGGTTTTGGTATCAGGATGATGATGGTCTCATAAAATGATTTGGGAATAATTCCCTCTTTTTGTATTGTTTGGAATAGTTTCAGAAGGAATGGTACCAGCTCCTCTTTGTAAGTCTGGTAGAATTCGCCTCTCAACCCCTCTGGACCTCGGCTTTTTTTGGGTGGTAAGCTCTTAATTGCTGCCTCAACTTCAGACCTTGTTATGGGTCTGTTCAGGGTTTTGGCTTCTTCCTGGTTTAGGCTTGGGAGGAGGCAAGTATCCAGGAATTTATCCATTTCTTCCAGGTTTACTAGTTTATGTGCATAGAGTTGTTTGTAGTAATCTCTGATTATGGTTTGAATTTCTGTGGAATCTGTGATGATATCCCCTTTATCGTTTTTTATCGCATCAATTTGGTTATTCTCTCTTTTCTTTTTTATTAATCTGGCTAGTGGTCTGTCTGTTTTGTTGATCTTTTCAAAAAACCAGCTCCTGGATTTGTTGATTTTTTGAAGGGGATTTTGTGTCTCTATCTCCTTCAGTTCTGCTCTGATCTTAGCTATTTCTTGTCTTCTGCTAG
>NW_016107639.1:2288185-2315804 GCF_001604975.1 Cebus imitator | reverse complement strand
GTTTTTCAGCTCCATCAATTCACTTATATTCCTTTCTATTTTGTCCATTCTCATTAGCATTTCGTCAAATCTTTTTTCAATGTTCTTAGTTTCTTTGCATTGGGTTAGAACATGTTCTTTTAGTTCACAGAAGTTGCTTACTACCCACCTTCTGAAGTCTGATTCTGTTGTTTCATCACACTCGTTCTCCATCCAACCTTGTTCCCTTGCTGGTGAGGAGTTGTGATCCCTTGGAGGAGGAGAGGTGTTCTGGTTTCGGGTGTTTTCATCCTCTTTGCGCTGGTTTCTTCCCATCTTTATGGATTTATCCACCTGTCGTCTTTGTAGTTGCTGGCTTTCAGATTGGGTCTCGGAGTGGACGTTCTGTTTGTTGATGATGAGGTTATTTCTGTTTCTTGGTTTTCCTTCTATCAGTCTGGCCCCTCTGCTGTAGGTCTGCTGAGGTCCACTCCAGGCTGTGCTTACCTGGGGGTCACCTGCAGCAGCTGCAGAACAGTAAGGGTTGCTACCAGTTTTCTTCTTCTGCTGTCTTTGTCCCAGAAGAATACCGCCAAATGTCAGTCTGATCTCTCCTTTATGAGGTGGCTCTTTGGATATACAGGGGTCAGGGAGCTGCTTGAGGAGACAGTCTGTTCTTTATAGGAGCTCAAATGGTGAGCTGTGAGCTCTGTTGTTCATTCAGAGCTGCTGGGCAGGTACGTTTCGGTCTGCTGCAGCAGAACTCATAAACTGCTTTTTGTTCCCAGGTGCTCTGTCCCAGGGATTTAGGGCTTTATTTATGAGTTTCCGTTGTGCTGCTGCCTTCTTTTTTTTTTTTTCCTTCAGAGCTGCCCTGCCCAGCAATGATGCACCCTAGTCACTGTCTGCCTGTAGAGACTTTGCTGAGCTGCTGTGGGCTCCGCCCAGCTGCCGAGTGAACTTCCCTGCAGTCCTGTTTATATGGGAGTAGTTAGAACTGCCTCGGCAATGGTGGCCCACCTCTGTATTGGCGGACTCTCTCTGTAATGGTGGGTTGCCTCGGCAATGGCGGGCTGCCTCGGCAATGGTGGGTTGCCTTGGCAATGGCAGGCTGCCTCAGCATTGGCTGACTACCTCCTTAGTGTTGGAGTGCCTCGGTAATGGCGGACGCCCCTCCCCCACAGAGCTGGACCGTCCTGGGTTCAGCTGCGCTTGCTGTGAAACTCTCAATCCAGAGAGTTTCTGATTGCTGTTCTTTTGTGGGGGTGGGACCAGCTGAGCTTGATTACCTGGCTACTTGCCTCAGAGCCTTTTTTTTTTTTTTAAGTTGGTGTTCCAGTTGCCTGTTGAAGAGGGGCCAGGATCTGTGTGTTTTCCCGTGTGGCGACTCACTGCGCTGTCTTAAACAGTGGCACTGAGATTCGTGGGGCTTTTTTTGCCCTGGAATCTACTGTCCTGGTTCCCCGTTCAGTCCCCTTTTTAAACAGATGAATGGGCGACTTCCCGTGACTCTAATCGCCAGCCAAAAGGGCACCCGGACCAGTGTATTTTGTGTGGAGAACCGCTGCGCCGGGGTGCTGACAAAGCAGACGCGCTGGCGACCCGTGGGGCTCCTCCGCCTGGGAATTTCCTAGTCTGTGGGCAATAAAAATGCAGCGTCCACTCACCCTCTGCGCTTTCACTGGGAGCTGCAATCCTGAGCTGTTCCTAAATGGCCATCTTAGATCGGCCTCCCAAAGTGCTGGGATTATAGGCGTGAGCCACCGCGCCAGGCCTGGTAGGGCTTTTAATAGAATTTATGTCAGTGCTCAGAAGAACACCGTGAAAAACTGAGTGAATGAGTGCAAATTATATGGGGGTCTCGTGTTGTTATCCATGCTGGTCTGGAACTCCGGGTCTTGAGTGGTCCTCCTGCCTCAGCCTCCCAAAGTTCTGGGATTACAGGCATGAGCCACTGCGCCTGCCCTCCTTTGATCTTTTAATTTCCCCTTAGAATATTTGTCCTAAACACAGAAAAATGCAGGAAAAAGCATGGTGGACAACGCATTGCATTTTTACAGACATATTTAGACATTTTAAAGAGGTTTTCATGAGAATGGATGTCCGTGTTTCTCTGCAGGAACAAGCACATCATGATTGACCTGGGGACTGGCAACAACAACAAGATTAACTGGGCCATGGAGGACAAGCAGGAGATGGTCGACATCATCGAGACAGTGTACCGCGGGGCCCGCAAAGGCCGCGGCCTGGTGGTGTCCCCCAAGGACTACTCCACCAAGTACCGATACTGAGGCGCCCTCAGTCTGTGCGGTCAGTGTTGTGTAGCCTTTTTCGTGCAGAAATGTTTTAAGTTATTTAAAGCCTTTGGAGCTCCAGGGCTGGAGGACCTCTGAGATGGAATTCATTCCGTGGCCTTAACTAACTGAAATGAACAAGCACGTGAGAGGAGCAGTCCTACTTGTTTGTTCTTGGGAAACTCAAATAGATGACTGATTTTCTGAGTCAAAGTTAATTCTTATCCTTGGAGTAAAATGAAGGTATTTATCCATTGAGGCTTTGTGTTTTGCATACTTGATTTGTTTGCTGGGGGTGTGTGACAGCAAGCCACAAACTGGGTGGCCTCAACAGAGATGTATGCTTTCACATCTTCACGGGCAGGAGGTCCAGGATCAGGGTGTCGCAGGGTGGGTTCCTTCTGAGGCTGTGAGGGAACTGCTGAGGCCTGTCCCTGGCCTCTGGGGGCTGCCAGTGATCTTTTCCGTTCCTTGGTTTGTGGATGCTTCACCCCATCTCTGCCTTCACTTTCAGTTCACATGGTGTCCTCCTTGTGTGGGTGCTGGTCTCCAAATCTCCCCTTTTCCTAAGGACACCATTTGTGTTGGATTGGGGGCCACCCTGCTCCAGCATGGCCTCATATTAACTAATTACACTTGGCAAGGATCTTGTGTCCACAAAAGTCACAGTCTGAAGTGCTGGGGGTTAAGACTTCAGTATATAAATTTTGGGGTTACACAGTTCAACCCATGACAGAATCCAAAGGCTTATTCTTACTTTGGTTATAAAAATGGTACAATAAACTGTTGTTTAGAGCTTTCCCTTTAAGGAGTAGGAGATCTATTTTTTAATTTTTCCCAAGATTGTATTTGATGTAAACATATTTTCTGTAGAAGCCATGGCGTTTTCAGTTCTTATAGTTAGAAGATTTCCTGATTGGCCGGGCGTAGTAGCTCACGCCTGTAATCCCAGCACTTTGGGAGGCCAAGGCAGGCAAATCATAAAGTCAGGAGTACGAGACCAGCCTGACCAACATGGTGAAGCCCGTCTCTACTAAAAATACAAAAAGTAGCCAAGCGTGGTGATGCATGCCTGTAATCCCAGTTTCTCAGGAGGCTGAGGCAGGAATATCGCCTGAACCTAGGAGGCAGAGGTTGCAGTGAGCCGAGATCGCACCACTGCACTCCAGCCTGGACAACAGAGCAAGACTGTCTCAAAAACAAAAAAAAAAAAAACAAAAGATAAAAGAAAATTTCCTTATTACAATCTCAGGTTTCTCTTGTGCCCCTCACCCTAGCAGTGTGGATGGCGTTGGTTGAGATCTTCGTGTCCCGTCTCAGCACGCTCATACTTTGAAGTGAAAGTGAGGGAGGGCAGAGATGGGGGGCCCTCTGACCTCAGACCCAGGCTCTGCCCCCACCGAGTGACCTCAGGCAGGGTACCTTCTCTGAGCTTCCATTTTCTCCTTGGCAGAGGCAGATAAGAGTGTCTGCCCTGCACACAGATGTAAACACAGGGAAGCACATGGTGCTTGCTGGGCACAGGAGTGGTGGACAGGGCTCATTGCTGTCAGTAGATTGATTGCTGTTGTGAAAACAGAGGTACTTACAGAATGAAGCACATTTTTTACACATGCAAATGAGTGTATGCTTTTAAAGTGGATTTAAAATTCAAACACAAATCTGCAGTTTAATCTCCCTAGTACTGATTTTTCCATGTATGAAGTAGGAGAGTGTAACACCATATCAGAGTGAGGAACTAGGGAGAACATCTAAGTGACCTCGAGAACCTGGCATGGAGTAGACACTCAGTATTACACTCCTCATGTTTCTCCAGAGAGGTGAAACATGGCCAGTAAGCACACAAACAGACACTCAGCATCACTGCTTTTTAAGATGTACAAATCCCAGAACCACAGTGAGATGCCACTTCACACTCACGAGTTCGGCTAGATTCAAAAAGGGGTCACAACAAGCATTCGCAGGGATGTAGAGAAATTAGAGCCCTCACACACTCCTGGTAGGAAAATGGTAAAACAGGCAGGCAGATTGTTGAAAAGTTAAACATGGACCGGGTGCAGGTGTCATGCCTGTATTCCCAGCACTTTGGAAGGCTGAGACAGGCGGATTGCTTGAGCCCAGGAGTTCTCAGCCAGCCTGGGTAACCTGGTGAGACCCTGTCTCTACAAAAAATACAAAAAAAAATTAGCTGGGCATGGTGGTGTGTGCCTGTGGTCCCAGCTACTCGGGATGCTGAGGCAGGAGGATCACTTAAGCCCAGGAGGTCAAGGCTGCAGTGAGCCATGGTTGCACCATTGCACTCCAGCGTGGGCAGCCAAGCAAGACCCTGTCTCATGAACATGGTGTTACCCTTTGACTCAGCAGTCTCATATCCAAGAGAATTGAACGCATATGTCCACATAGCAACTTGTACACAGAAGCCAAAATGTGGAAACCCAAGTGTCCATCAACAGAGGAATGTTTAAAATGTCCATCCAAACAATGGAATATTATTTGGTCATAAAAAGAAATGAAGTACTGATACATGCTACAGTGTGGGTGAACACAGAAATCATTAGGTTAAGTGAAAAGCCCATTGCTGCGTATTGTGTGATTCCATTTATACGGCTTTTCTAGAACAGGCAAATCCATAGAGACAGATTAGTGGTTGCTTAAGACTGGGAGGGAGGAAGAATAGGAGGTGATAGCTAGTGGGCACAGCTTCATTTTTGACATAATGAAAATGTGCATACGTAAGAATAAGCATAAAAAGAAAAAGTGTCCTAAGATTGTGGTAATGGTTGGCACAATTCTATCAAAACCCACTGATTTGCATAATTGGTGGATGGTATATGAATTATGTCTCGTGTCAGCTTTATTGGCTGTTACCAGAAAACATTAAACAATGACATTCCACATTTGTAAGTTTATCATGATTTATTGTAAATGTGTTGCATATTGTAATATTCTGCCTGGGACTGCCATAACAAAATACTTCAGGTTGGGTGGTTTAAACAGCAGGAACTTGTCTTTTCACAGTTATCTTGTCTGGAAATCCCAGAAGGTGCCAGTCTGTGTGATTTCTGGGGAGGGCTTTCCTTGGCTTGTGATGGCCACCTTCTCTGGTGCAGGCAAGGAGGTGGCAGGCAAGCCCCTGGCATCTCTTCTCAGAAAGACAAATCCTGTTGGATGAGGGTCCCCCTCTCAGGACACATGTAACCTTAATTACTTCTGTAGATGCCCCATCTCCAAATACAGACATGCTGCAGTTAGGTCTTCAGCTATTTAGGGAGACATAAACGTTCAGTCCATAACATATCAGGTGTAGTACGTTTGTTAACCCTTGATTTTAATAACCTTTTCATTGGTGCTCTGTGACTGCAATACAGTTGAAATCATAATGATTTGGACTCTGTCTCAAGTTTATCTCGTCATGTACCTACTGTCTACCTTGCCCTGACCTAAGTGCTTTGCAATTTTCTCAAAACCTTACAACCACCTACCAGGTAGATACTTTGCAGAGAAGAAAACTAAAGCTTAGATTTCCCAGATTACAGCCAGTAGCAGAGGATAAGATTTTGAAGCCTGGGCCTGCGTGGCTGCCCAGCCTTGCCTCATCTGTGGCACTGTAGTGCTGTAGTCAAGTTGCATTAACTAGTTCTCGGGCAGCTAGTGATTTCTGTTTCCTGTCTTCCCAGGATGGCTTTAGGCAAAGTCCAGAAATTACCTGTGGCAGCTAACTCAGGCAACAGGCCCCCAGGTACAGAATAATCAAGGTCCCTAGAGAAACTGGCAATATGTACACAAAGAAATAAACAAGAATATCGCAGCACTGTTTAGAAACAGTCAAATAGAAAGTAGATAATCAGAGGACAGTTACGTAGCACTTAGCGACTGACCTAGAGCCACACATGTCAACATGAATCAGTACTGAACAAAAAAGCAAGGGGCAGAAAGCTGCATAGAGTGTGGGGCCACTGACACTGCTTTAAGACTTTCAGAATAAATGTCTGAAGGTGAAGATGCCAGTGTATCTGCAGGAGACTTGACTAGGTGTCTGGGGCAGATTGCCTCTGCTCTGAGCTCATGCAGAGAAGGCATGAGGACTTCAGTCCAGCAGAATCAGAGCACTGCCATCCCTGCCTAGGCAAACAGACCACACCCCAAAGTTAAAGTGCAGGGTGATTTCATGGCTCACCAGCTTTCTGACCTGGAGGTTCAGAGGGTCCCTGGGAAAGCATCTGCGTGGGCACAGGTGGGAGGACCTGCTCTGCGTGGGCGCTGTTCTGAATCGTTTTTTTCTACGTCGTCTTTACTAACAGCTTTCAACGTGCCTCTGATCCAGCATTCTTTCGTGGCGTGTTTATGTTCAGCATCAGAAGCTGTGAGAGTGCCTACAGCCCTCCCACCATCCTCCCTGTGGCCTTCTGTAAAGTGGTCACGGCTCTCAGCGTCTCCATGGATAAAAGCCATCCTATGAATGTGCAAAGCATGTTGAAACTCTTGAAATTCATTAACTGCAAACAATCTGAGCAGTACTGGGTTGAAGGGTTTGTGCCTAGGCGTGGTGGCTCACGTCTCTAATCCCAGCACTTTGGGAGGCCGAGGCGGGGGGATCACTTGAGGTCAGAAGTTCCAAGACCAGCCTGGCCAACATGGTGAAACCCCATCTCTACTAAAAATACAAAAATTAGCTGGGCGTGGTGGCACATGCCCGTAGTTCCAGCTACCTGGGAGGCTGAGGCAGGAGAATGGCTTGAACCCAGGAGGTGGAGGTTGCAGTGAGCTGAGATCACACCATTGCACTCCAACCTGGGTGACAGAGCAAGACCCCATCACAAAAAGAAAGAGAAGAAAGAAAGAAAAAGAGCATTTGGAAATTTATTCCTGGCAGTTTTCATGCAGCACAAAGGCAGTAATTCTCATAGTGAACAAATATGGGATTGTATTTTTCAAGGTGAAAGCAATCAAAAGATATGTAAAAGGTTGACATAGTTTCCTAATAACGACCTTACCATTTGTTCTTTCATAGAATTTTCAATGCCGGCTTGCACCATTAAGTCATGGACATTCTTCTGTAAGTCCTCAATGCGATTTCCCATTTCTTCCAGTGCAACGTTAAGGACCTCTGCACATAGAGCTGGCGTGCAGGGCAGCCGAGGTGAAGCCAGGATGCCCTCAGAGACCCTGCCTCCCATGGCACCTGCCGTTCTCGTGCCCATGGCAGAGCCATGGCAGATGCAACTTTTAAAACGAGGGAATCAACGACAGGCTTAGTGTCTGTGCAAATCAGCTTCTTTCCCTGAGTTTTCCTCAGTGTGTCCCTTTAACTTTTAAACTGTGAGCTTTGAAAATGTGGCTCCCCTTGGTTGGACATGGACTTGAGGATAGGAGATTGTCTGGATTTTTATAGTCAAACTCTGGGCATGTAAAAATTAATATAATGGAAATTAATTCTTTTTTGCTTCTTTGTGGGGTCTTGCTGTGTCCCCCAGGCTGGAGTGCAGTGGTGTGATCACAACTTACTGCAGCCTCAAACTCCTGGGCTCAAGTGATCCTCCTGCCTCAGCTTCCTGAGTAGCTGGGACTATAGACTGCCACCCAGCTGAAGTTAACTCTTTAAAAAACTAACATTCATATGGTTTAATTTTATCATGTTTAAAAATCATTTTTGTTCTGGACCCCATTTACAAAATCAAAAGTTGCAAGCACGCAATATTTAAGGAAGACATTTAATTGTGTTGCATGAGCTCAAATTGGGCAAGTCTTGGGGCAGTTGTTACCCTTATCTAGATTTGCTCCAAGTCCAAAAACATTCTATCCTAATTCTGTTTGTTTTCATGTTACTAAGAAAAAACAGTGAGTTGCTGAAGTTAAACTAAACAAAAGAAAGTTTGGGAGAGCCGTTTGTGGTATCCTGTTCTGGAGCCTGCAGCGTTGTGTTTTGCAGGGTCTGATTCCCTGTGAGGGCCTGTGGCCGAGGGTGCATTGTCTGGCTGGGGACTGATGGGAGCCCCACTGTGAAGTGTTATATGCTGTGCTCTTGTCCTTTATGTTTGCTGCACAAAACATCCTGTGTTGCCAGTCAAGCAGGAGCTTTTGCTGCAGGTGAGGGGTAATTAATGCATCAGGAAGCCACAGAAAAGCACACATGTAAATACTGGGAAATCCTAAGTAAACTATTATCTACGACTAGCAGGCAATGAAAAGATACTCTGATAATCTACCAGTCCAAAAGCACAGCATTTGTTAAAGGTAGAAAAGGATATTTCTGAGGTTTAATGTTGCAGTCAGAGCTTGAAAATGTTCCTGAAGTTCTTGAAATAGATTTTCTGCCTGAAAAAAATAAACCAAAGGCAGCTGAATAAATATTTACTGTTGGCATATATGACTTTTTTTTTTTTTTTTTTTTTAAGTCTCGCTCTGTTGCCTGGGCTGCAGTAAACTTCTACCTCCTGAATTCAAGCGATTCTCCCACCTCAGCCTCCCAAGTAGCTGGGATTTCAGGCACCTGCCACCATGCCCAGCTAATTTTTGTACTTTTAGTAGAGATGGGGTTTCACCATGTTGGCCAGGCTGGTCTCGAACTCATGACCTTGGGTGATCCACCCACCTCGGCCTCCCAAAGTGCTGGGATCACAGGTGTGAGCCACCACACCCAGCCCACATATGACATTTTAAATATCATGGGTTAGACCCATCCATAAATCTGTTGACTTCTGACAAAGGTGCCAGGCTGTTAGATTCAGAGGGAAAGGAAAGTCTTGGCAACAAGTAGCCGGGTGCCAGAATCATGAGAGGGCCACGTGCAGACTGAGCAGGGACCCATTCCCCTCCTCACACCACACACCACGAACGAAGGAGGATCACACGCCTCAGCCCAGAGCCAAGACCAAAGCAAGCAGAGGAGGATGTAGGAGAAAAGCTGGTGACCCTGCGCATCTCAAGAATTCTTCAGAAATTACTTACCAGGTTACACAGAAATACCACCACTGCTACTAAAAGCGTTTCCTGTTTATATACTGGTTTGTAGTTTACAGATTGACGTCCCACACCATTCATGGTGTAATTTACTCCTCACACCCTGTACTGTGTCCAGGGTGAGATGAGAACAGTGAGGCTGAGAGGCACAAATTTCTCCCAGTTGGGGGTTCAAGATCCCAGAGAGCCCCACGTTCCGGGGTGTGAACCTAGAACCCCGTGGACATAGGACCGCTGAACCATGCCAGGGCTTTCTACGTTTTTCAGGAAATTTAGGTTCAGGCTTGCATAAGGCCCAACACATTCCTTCAAATTCCAGCTCCCACAGCCCGTCCTCTTGTGGGCCTGGAACTCTCTTGGCAAGTAGGAAGGCCCGGGGGCAGGAGGATTTCCAGGAGGAGGCGGGAGCCCTGGGCGCTGCGACACTCGTGGGTCCCCTCTGAAGGGACCTTTGGGCACCCTTTGGCCCAGCTGTTCCCCCACCGACCTCGATCTCAATGTCTCCCAGAACTGCTGGGTTCCCCACAAGATCTCAGGTCCCCACGAAGACTTCAGGGCACCCCCAGCACTGCAGGCTCCCCCCCTCCAAGGACCTCAGGACACCCCACGACCGCAGGGGCTACCCCAACCAGAGAGGAGCGGAAGGGGGGCTCACCGCGTCCCGCAGCGCGCGCCCGCCAGGAGCTTCAGGGCCCCGCGCGTCCATGGGATCCCGGATCGGGGGCGTCAGCAGGGGATCCCGTGGGTCGCCTGGACCTGTCGCGAGTTCGCAGCAGCTGAGCTCCGCGATTCCCGTGTGGGCCTCCGGGACGCCTCTGGCGGGGCGCGCTGCGTTCCGGGGCGGAGGCGGAGGCGGAGCCGGAGCCGGAGCCGGAGCGGAGAGGCGGGCGCTGCACCTACAGGGACGCGGCGCGTGGTCACTGAGGGGCCGCCTCGGAGGCCAGATCCGCGCTCTCGTACTCCCCGCCTTACCGAGCCGAGCTCTCCGGACAGCCTGGCAGAGCCGCCTCACTTAGGAGGGCCCGTGGGCGCCACCGGCCACCTGCGCCTCCAGAACCCTCCGCACGGGCAATGCCTGGGCCTCGGTCACCCCTGCTGCGCTATCCGGAGACCGGGCTCGCTCTGCGACCCAGGCTGAAGTGCAGTGGCCACCGCGGCTCCCCGCAGCCTCGACTTCCCGGGCCCAGGCGATCCTCCTGCCTCAACCTACCCAGTAACTGGGGCCACCGGCGCACGCCACCAGGTCCTGGTGGCCTGTTTTTATTTTTTGTAGAGATGGGATCTTACTACGTTGCCCAGATTGATCTGGAATTCCTGGGCTCAAGTGATCCTCCCGCCTCGGCCTCCCAAAGTGCTGGGACCGTAGGCCTGGGCCACTGCGCGGGGCCTTCCCTGCCTTCTTCACACCTGAGTTGTGGCCGACCTTCCAGGACGGTGTTTTTAGGGTCACCTGTCTTGCTGTGGTGTCTGTGCCCTGTGCGGCACTGTGGGAGCAGGGCTGTGTCTGGTCACCCCAGCATCCCCAGGGCCCAGCCCAGTGACCACACCTGGAAGCACTGGTGCCTCAATGTTTGGATAAATAAAACGCGGCCACCCAGCACCGCCGCTGTGGCCCGACCGTCCCCACCAGATTACTTCAGGGCAGACGTTCGCGGCCTGAACCCCGGACAGGCGGTGAGTCCAGGCCACAGTGCCCAGCGAGGAGCAGGTGTCGGAGAAACACCCCGGAGCAGATGTGAGAACCCCCACGGAGAGCAGGCCCTTAGCACACATGACGCAAAGAGCCAGAAAATTAGTTCAAAGCAGCTTAGGGACGGAAGCGCGCCAATCTCTAGAGCTGTGCTGCTGCCCACGGGTGCCCCACATCTGAGTCCGAATAAACTCGCCCACTCGCCAAGCTGAACTCCGTCCATTCTCTGGTTTCTCGGAAACTCCCACTTTGGGAAAAGGCTCTAAATGTGATTCTCGGTTTTTCTCCTTACACCTGGTCATCAGGAAAATACAAACTGAAGCCACAATGAGCTCCCACTTCACACACCAGCATGGCTAGAATCAGAGACAGACGTAAGTAAGGGGAGGGGGGTATGGGGGCTGTGGCCCCGCCCGCAGCTGGTGGGGCTGCGACAAGCTGCAGCGCTGTGGAAAGTTGGTGGGTCCTCAAAAGTGAAGCAGAGTTTCCACAGGGCCAGCCGTGCCACCCCAGGCATATGTCAAGAGAAAGGGCAGCGCGAGTGCGCACAGAAAGGCGAGCACAAATTCTGCAGCAGCATCAGTCATGGTCAAAGGATGGAAACCACCCAACTGTCCGCATCCGGACACGAGGGTAACGAAATGCACGACCACACAAAGGAGTGAGGGAGGCACTGACGCAAGCGTGGAGTGGATGGGCCTCGAAGACAACGCCGGTGGCAGGGCCAGGCAGGAAGACCCTGGGAGGTCAGTGCAGGCGCTCGGAGAGCTGGAACAGGCAAGGCCACGGAGACGGGAAGTCGGCTGGTGTTGGCGGGGGCTGCAGGGACGAGGGAGAGTGCGGAGAGGCTTACGGGGTCTGGAGATTCCTGCCGGGGAGTACGGGGAACACGAATGTTCTAAAATTACGTTGTAAGACGGTTGCACAACCCTGTGAATATGCCGAAACCCGTTGAATTATTCCCTTTACATGGGTGGATTTTGTGGTATGTGAATTGTATCTCAGCGAAGCTGTGAAAATAATTTTCTAAAAGCCTGGCCATTTTGCCACTTTTTGTGTCCTTTTAGCATCCCCCTCTTCTTTTCTGTCTCTGAGAGGGGCTGAGACACAAACGCAGTTGTAGGGCCCAGTGTGGACGGCTGAGAAAGCCGCGGTGTGGGCGGAAGGTGGCTGCTGCGCTTGCCTGGACCATTGAGGCCCCAGGAATCCTGCCCGACGGCTTCTGGCTTCTGGGAAAGCAGGTGTGGGCGGCTGCTGAGGAGGAGGAGGAGGCGGGGCCCCGAAGATGCCACCGTGCGGGATGGGCGGCCTGCACCCAGGAAGGTGCCGCTGGGGACCCAGGAAAGCCTGCCTGACGTGGGGGTAAGGAGTGTAAGCCGGTGGAGTTTCCACACTTCAGGGTCAGGGATCAGAGCTCTCTCAAGCTAACTTAAAGGAAAAGCAGGAAATGATTCATAGAGAGAGGAGGCAGACACAGAGAGCTGGCATCAGCCTCTCCAGGCCCTTCAGAGGGTGCTCCTCTCTGGAGGCAGGAGGAGCTGGGCACTGGTGCCCCACGGCAGGGCCACGACAGGGTTTCTCATCAGCCCACAGGCATGAAACCAGTCAGACTGCCCTCCTTCCTTCCAGAAAGTTCTAGAACATCCACCCTTCCGTTGCTCTGCAAGCGCTGAGCCCGAGGCCGGCAACTTTACTCCAGTAGCAGCCCAGCATCCAGCTCATGGCTTCACGGGACGGTTCCTTCATGGTGGGGACCCACGCATATGCAGGGGCTTTCAGCATCTCTAGGGCAGGGCTGCTCCTCGTTCAGGCAGGGCTGGGGCCACAGAGCTCTTGACCGCACTGAGCTCACCAGTGATAAAGTGCTTGGGGCATCTGCGAAGGCAGACTGGTGTTGGGACTTTGGAGAGCTTGTGGGCACCCCGTGGAGCTCGTTCAGATGTTGACTGGCTGCCCCCGGGTGCAGGTTCAGGCTGAGCATCCTTGCCTCACGGGCTATGCTTTCCGTACTAAATGAGCAGGGAGCCCCAGCGGCCCCCATGAGCCTGGAACTGGCCATGCAGAAGACAAGAAGAGCCTGTCTGACCTGGGAACACCTCTCTCCTCTCCACACAGCCTTGGTCACGCTCACATTGGGCCGTCCCTCCAACCCAGCTGCTCTTTCAGGTCAGGCTTCTGGGACATCCTGAGCAGGATCACCCAGCACTGCTGCACACAGCAGCCCAGGCCCCACTGAGCATGCCTGGGGGACTGGGGAGACGACAGGACTGCCTTTCTTCTCTCTTTCTTTCTTTCTTTTTATTTCTTTCTTCTTCCTTCCTTCCTTCCTTTCCTTCTTTCTCTTTCTTTCCTTCCTTTCTTCTTCCTCTCTTTCTTTTTCTTCTATTTTTTTAGATTGGGTTTTGCTGTGTTACCCAGGCTGGAGTGCAGTGGTGCAATCATAACTCACTGTAACCTTGAACTGGGCTCAAGGGATTCTCCTGCCTCAGCTTCCCAAGTAGATAGGACTACAGAGGCACACCACCATGCCCAGCTACTATTTTTTATTTTTCTGGAGACAGAATTCTCCCTATGTTGCCAGGGCTGGTCTCAAACTCTTGGGCTCAAGCGATCCTCCCACCTCACCCCCACAAAGTGCTCACCTTACAGCCATGAGCCACCATGCCTGGCCAAGGACTGGCTTTCAAACAAAGCTCTTCAGCTGGATCTGATGGAGACAATCCAGGACTACCCTTCAGGAAGCAAAGCTTCAAGAAGTCTTGTGGGCCCACCTAAGAAAGGAGAAGGGGTCCCACATAGGGGGGCCAGGATCCCTCACTGAGCAGGGAAAACAGAAGGCTCAGGGGCTGGAGGTGGCCATGAGGTGGAGGATCATGGCAGTAAGCAAGAGAACCCACAGGGTGGGAGGTTGAGGCACGAGAGGCATTTCTAAGGCAGATGCTGGAGGTGGAGCCATTGCAGGAGGTGGCAAAGTCCTCCACGTGGCCAGAGGAATAGGTGGTTGGGACATGCTGGAAACATGCTCAGTGCCACCGAGAAGAATTAGTACTGGAAAAAAGGATCTTTCAGCAAAGCGATTCTTTTCACTTCCTGCAGAAAGGGGACTCTCATAGCAATCTTGCCATGAGAGTACAACGAATAAAAGAAGGCAGACGTATTTATTTCTTATGCATTTTAGGTTGTCCTTACTGCTGTGTCTCATCTCCATTGGCTGGAGCCAGACCTCACAATCTAAACTAAAACCCGATTGGCTAATAACTTGAAATGTTTCTAAAACGTAAAAGCAATAGAGAGCAAAAAAAGGAAGTCCAAATAAGGAAGGGGCCTAGGCTGCAAGCTGGGACCTGCCTGTGAGCATGTGCAGCACAGATGTCTTGGTTAAAGTACAAGGACATAGATGTACTACGTGCCTATGAGCATGTCTAACAGCTACATAGGATAGGGCTTCTAGCAAAAAGGGAAGAAGGCTTTTATTTATTTTTTTATTTTATTTTTCTTTTTTGAGACGGAGTTTCGCGCTTGTTACCCAGGCTGGAGTGCAATGGCGCGATCTCGGCTCACCGCAACCTCCGCCTCCCGGGTTCAGACAATTCCCCTGCCCCAGCCTCCTGAGTCGCTGGGATTACAGGCACGCGCCACCATGCCCAGCTAATTTTTTTGTATTTTTAGTAGAGACGGGGTTTCACCATGTTGACCAGGATTGTCTCGATCTCTTGACCTCGTGATCCACCCGCCTCGGCCTCCCAAAGTGCTGGGATTACAGGCTTGAGCCACTGCGCCCGGCCAAGAAGGCTTTTAAAGAAAGTGTTTAAAACAAACTGTTTATCTCTATATATAGATAGAGAGAGAGACGGAGTGTCACTGTCTCACCCAGGCTGGACTGCAGTGCAGTGGCATGATCTCGGCTCACTACAACCTCCGCCTCCCATGTTTAAGCAATTCTCCTGCCTCAGCCTCCCGAGTAGCTGGGATTACAGGCATGCACCACCATACCCAGCTAATTTTGTTTTGTGGTTTTAGTAGAGATGGGGTTTCACCATGTTGGCCAGGCTGGTCTCGAACTCCTGACCTCAGGTGATTCACCCACCTCAGCCTTCCAAAGTGCTGGGATTACAGGAGTGAGCCACGGTGCCCGGCCGAAAGAAACTACTGTTTCTAACAGGCCAGGACAAAGTTCACTGCAGTGAGGGCATCAAGACCCAGGTGGTTCAAACAGCATATCTCAGGCTCTCTGACCACAGCACCCAACCCCCGGGGGAGCTGGCCCCTCCAGAATCTACTCACAGCTTTTGCCAGGGCTGAGAGTCTTCAGTCTGCATTTCTAGGAGCCCAGCATACAGTGCCGGTGCATGCTGAGGAGGCTTCTCAGCGCTGGGTCAGCGAGGAAGTCGGTGGATGCCAGTGGGGCTCAGTGGGAGAGAAAGGAAGGCCCTGCCTTGTGTGGGGTGTGGAGGTGCCACAAAGCTCCCAGAGTCTCCAGGATGGTCAGCAGAGAGCAAGTGGGAGGCAGAGGAAGCTGTGTTCTGTGTGCCCAGGACAGGAAAGGTTTCAGAGGGAAATGTCCAAATGCCATTGCCGGAAGAGGAACTGATACCTCCCACATTCTCGTTAAACCTAGACAGTAGCCCACATGTGGCAAATGTCACTACCCACCGAAGCATGCAGGATGGGGTTTGGAATTCAAATGCGCTGACTCTCAATTCTGTTGTCTGAGGTCATAGGACAGTGTCAGGAGCAGGGGTCTGCCAGAGGATACAGGGCCAGTGTGGAGGGGCCACCATCTTCCCTGTCCTGGCCAGCCCCAAGGACCAGCAGAAGACACAGGCAGGACAGAGGCCAGGCCACCCAGGTTCCACTCTGCCACCCCTTGCTCATTCTGTCTGTGGTGTGTGAGGGTGCCCAGGAACTTTGTTCTTAAAGGTCTGTGGGAGGCCAGGAATCTGGGCCTCAGGTGGGATGGTGTTACTGAGGCAGTAGAAAAAAACACAGGGGAAAAACGTCAGAACATTGGATTTGACAATGTTTTTTTTCTTTGGATGTGGCACCAAAAGCACAGGCAACAAAAAAATTAGACAAACTGGACCTCGTGAAAGTTAAAAACTTTTGTGCATCAAAGGACACTATCAATAGAGTGAAAGGTGTGATCGCAGCACTTTGGGAGGCTAAGGTGGGTGGATCACCTGAGGTTAGGAGTTCGAGACCAGCCTGGCCAGCATGGTGAAACCCCATCTCTACTAAAAATACAAAAATTAGCTGGGCGTGGTGGTGGGCACCTGTATTCTCAGTTACTCAGGAGGCTGAGGCAGGAGAATTGCTTCAACCTGGGAGGTGGAAGCTGCAGTGAGCAGAGATCACACCACTGCACTCCAGCCTAAGCAATAGAGTGAGACTCTGTCTCAAAAAACAAAACAAAAAGCAAACAACAACAATGTTAACAACAAAATAGAGTAAAAAGGTAATTCACAGAATGGAGAAGATACTGTAGATTTGTATTTGGTGTGAAACTGATGTCTGGGATATAAAAAGAACTCCTGCAAGCTAGCAACAGGACAAACAAGCAACCTGATTCAACAATGGGGAAAGACAAAGCAACCTACAGATTTCATGCTCTTCCTCTCAAACTATCAATGTTGTTTTCACAGAATTAGGAAAAAACTACTCTAAAATTCATGTGGGACCAAAAAGAGCCTTAATGGAAAAAGCAAACCTAAGCAAAAAGGACATAGCTAGAGGCACCACATTACCCAACTTCAAACTACATTACGAGGCTACAGTAACCAAAATAGCACGGCACTGTCACAAAAACAGGCACACACAGATCAGCAGAACAGAATAGAGAACCCAGAAATAAAGCTGTACATCTACAACCAACTAATCCTTGACAAAGTCAACACAAATAAGCAATGGGAAAAGGACTCTCTGTTCAACAGATAGTGCTGGGATAGCTGGCTCGTCATTTGCAAAGAATGAAACTGGACCCCTACCTCTCACCACATATAAAAATTAACTCAAGATGAGGAAAGATTTAACTGCAAGACCTCAAACTATAAAAATCCTAGGACAAATCTAGGAGATACTTTTCTGGATATTGACCTAGGCAAAGGATTTATGACTGAGTCCTCAAAAGCAATTGCAGCAAAACCAAAAATTGACAGCTGGGACCTAATTAAACTAAAAAGCTTCAAAGAAACTATCAACAGAGTAAACAGACAACCTACATAATGGAAGAAAATATTTGTAAACTAGGCATCCAACAAAGGACTAATATCCAGAATCTATAAGGAACTCAAACAAAGCAACAAGAAAAAAAAAAAACAAAACTCCATTAAAGGGCAAAGGATGTTGAACAGACGCTTCTCAAAAGAAGATACACAAGCAGTCAACAAACATGAAGAAAGCTCAATGTTACTAATTATTAGAGAAATACAAATCAAAACCACCATGAAGCATCAACAGATGCTGGTGAGGCTGCAGAGAAAAAGGAACACTTATACACTGTTGGTGGGAATGTAAATTAGTTCAGCCACTGTGGAAACCAGATCGGAGATTTCACAAAGAAATAAAAATGGAACTACCATTCAAGCCAGGAATCCCATTCACTGGGTATATACCCAAAGGAAAATAAATTCTTTTGCCAAACAGACACCTGCATTTGTGTGTTTGTTAAAGCACTAGTCACGATAGCAAAGACATAAAAACACTGCAGGTGTCCATCAACAGGTGATTGATATACACCATGGAATACCATGAACCATAAACCAAGAGCGAAATCATGTCCTTTGCAGCCATGTAGGTGCAGCTGAAGGCCATGATCTAAGCAATTTAACACAGGAACAGAAAACCAAATACCACATGTTCCTGCGTATAAGTAGGAGCTACATCTTGGGTACACATGGACATAATGATAGACACTGGGACTCCAAAAGGAGGGAGGGAGGGCTAAAAAGCTTGCTTTCTTTTTTTTTGAGACAAAGTCTTGCTCTGTCACCCAGGCTGGAGCGTAATGGTGCAATCTCAGCTCACTGCAACCTCTGCCTCCTGGGTTTAAGCAATTCTCCTGCCTCAGCCTCCCGAGTAGCTGGGATTAAAGGCACTCACCACCACACCTGGCTAAATTTTGTATTTTTTTTTTTTTTTTTGAGATGGGGATTCACCATGTTGGCCAGGATGGTCTTGATCTCCTGACCTTATGATCCACCTGCCTCAGCCTCCCAAAGTGCTGGCATTACAGGCGTGAGCCACCACACCGGTGTCTTTTTTGTATTTTTAGTACAGATGGTTTCGCCATGGTGGCCAGGCCGGTTTCAAACTCCTGACCTCAGGTGATCTGTCTGCCTTGACCTCCCACAGTGCTGAGATTACAGGTGTGAGCCACTGCGCCTGGCCTAAAAAGCTTTCTTTTGGGACTTGAAAAGACATTTCTACAAAGAAGATATGAGAATGTCCAGACAACACATGAAAAGATGCTTAATGTCACTAGTCATTAAGGAAATGCAGATCAAAACCACAAACCACAGCCAGGCACCACTTGCTATGGTTTAAACGTGTCCCCCAAAGTAGGTGTGCTGGAAACTTCATCCCCACTGCAGCAGTGTTCAAGGTGTGACCCTGAAGAGATGATTAGGTAATAAGGGCTCTCTCCTTTCTCTCTCTGTCTCGCTCTCTCTCATTGTCTACCTCTGTCTCTCTGTTTCTGTCTCTGTCTCTGTCTCTCTTGCTGTCTCTGTCTCTCTCTGTCTGTCTCTGCCTCTCTCTGTCTCTCTCTCACATGTGCACACTCTCTTGCCCTTCTGCCTTCCACCATGGGATGACACAGCACAACCCCCCTCGCCAGAAGCCAGCCACTGCATCTCGGACTTTCCAGCCTGTGGACATGTGAAACATACATCTCTGTTCTTTATACATGACCCAATCTTGGTTCTTCTGTCACAGCAGCACAAAATGAACTAAGACACGACTTCACACCTACTGGGATGGCTAGAGTCAAAGACAGATAATAACATGTGTTGACAGGGATGTGGATAAATTAGAACCTTCATACACTGCTCATAGGAATGTAAAATGATGTCGCCACTATGGAAAAACAGTCTGGCAGTTCCCCAGAAACTTAAACATAGAATCATCACAGGATCCACCAATCTCACTTCTGAATACATACCCCAAGTGGAAAACAGAGTCTTGAACAGATATTTGCACACCCATGTTCAAAGCAGCATTGCTCACAATCCCGCAAAGATAGAAGCAAGAGAAGTATTCACTGACAGCCGGAGGGATAAGCAGCGTGTGGTGTACGTGTCACTGGAGGGTGCCGTGCAGTTCCAGGCTCTTGCTGTCCTGAACCAAGAATTGGACGTGACACACACGAATAGCAAAGCAAGCAGCAAAAGTTTATTAACTACCAAAGAGGTAAGAGTGGGCCGACCTCTGAGATGAGACCAGCCAGTTTGGTGTATTTGGGGCTATGCTGTTTTTTCTTATCTTCCCCAAGCTGCCTAATCTCTAGCCGGCGCCTGCCTTTTGACTGACAAGTGTGTTGCTTACTTTGGCTCTTGTGCACTTGCATGCTGCCTCCATCCCATAAGTTTAAGTACATGCATGATATAAAGTCCATATGCATAAGCTTTAATGAGTTGATTATCATACGGGGTCATATGAAGGGTCCTTTTTCTCGCTAATGTGTATCCCATCTCTGAGGGGCTGCCCCTGACAGGTTTGGTCCAGATGTAGCCAGCTATGTAGGCTTCTTGCGTTTTTAATCTCACTTTTGTTTTGGCTGCTCAACTTCTGCTTTTTTTTTTTTTGAGACAGAGTCTCGCTTTGTCACCAGACTGAAGTGCAATGGGGCAATTTGGCTCACTGCAACCTCCGCCTCCCAGGCTCAAGCACATCTCACGCAGAATCCTGGTAGCTCATGCCTGCCATCTCAGCACTTTGGGAGGCTGGGCAGGTGGATCACCAGGTCAGGAGTTCAAGACCAGCCTGGCCAATATGGTAAAATCCCTTCTTTACTAAAAACATAAAAATTAGCCAGGTATGGTGTCATGTGCCTGTAGTCCAGCTATTCGGAGGCTGAGGCGGGGGAATCACTTGAACCTGGGCGGTGGAGGTTGCAGTGAGCCAAGATTGTGCCACGGCACTTCAGCCTGGGCAACATAGTGAGACTCTGCCTCAAAAACAAAAAAAAAAAGATTTATTTGAAGAGTCTTCCTTTCATACTTTGATGATGATTAATAAATATCCAGAATACAACTATATATTACCAAGTTTATTTTCTAACTTTCTCAATTTCTCTAAACTCTCTAATTCTGTTGATGGAATAATCTCAGTTCTCACTTTTGAAAATTACTAAACAATCTTGTCTATTCCTTCCTCAGAAGCTGGAGACCAACCCTAACAATAGGTGGCCAGGCCAGTGAGACCGCTCCCATCTGCAGCTGGAGGAACTGAAGCCAGAGGGCGGTGGCTGCTCAGCGATGGGGCCACGCCCTGCTCTGCTATGACTCCACAATGCCAGTATGGACTGCTGGTCTTCAAAGCCGTCTTCTCTACCTTAGGAGCACAGCAAGGAAGCGATGTGTGTTCTCGATTTCACAGCTGCTGAAGGAGTCAGCGGCCAGATCAACCTAGCAATTGTTTCTTTTTGATCTGATAAAATTATTTTTAGAATAGCTCTGTTTTCCTGCTCATGTTTGGCTTAGGATAAATATAGAAATTGTGCCTTCCTCAGCATATGCTCCCTGGGTGGTGCGTGAGCTGACAGAAGAAAACTGCTGAGCACTAGCCCAGGATGAATAATGACCTTGGGAATCTAAATATTAAAGAATATTAACGTGTACTCTGAAGTTATAAAAATTAGGCAGTGTTTCCCTGGTGTGAGGGCAGACAATTGGGAAGAAAATTGTCTGGGTAAGACTGAAATAGTTACTTATGAGAGCAAAGATGCAGACCACAAGAGCAGAACGTAGATATGAAAGAAATCTTCAAATTAGAAAACCAGAGTTTTATTCTGGATAGCTGAAAATGTCAAGGTTCAACCAAGGGTAGGACAAAGCTCTCTTCCATGAAGCATAAGTGCCCATGGAGGTTCCCGGATGCCCCTCAGATCCAGTGTGAATTGCCTTGTTTCTGAGGTCTTAAATCTAAGATGCTGCTGATAATTAGGGTGCACTGCTATTACCAAGAAAGGAGAAATGCTGCAAATTAAAAAGTTGTTTTTATTTTATAGTCATTAAAAGAGCTCTTTTATAACTATTGATGCTGACTGATGGATACATGGGTTTCATTGTGTTACTCTCTTTACTTTTGTGTTTGAAAATTCTTATTTAAAAATTATGTAAAAAGGAGTTCTTTTGGGTATATATTTGGGTATACAGATCTGACTATAGACTTTTGCTCCTTTCTTTTTTTGAGACAGTGTCTTGCTCTGTTGCCCAGGCTGGAGTGCAATGACACAATCACGACTCACTGCAGCCTCAACCTCCTGGGCTCGGGTGATCCTCCCACCTCAGCCTCCTGAGTAGCTGGGACTACAGGTGCAGGCCACCATATCCCACTAATTTTTGTATTTTTAGTAGAGATGGGGTCTTGTTATGTTGCCCAGGCTAGTCTTGAACTCCTGGGCTCAACTGATCCACCCACCTGAGCCTCCCGAAGTCTTGGGATTATAGGCATAAGCTCACACACCTGGCCTGCTCCATTTTATTTATTCTAAAATAGTTGCAATATTTTCATAAATTTAATTTTCATTGTTAATGCAATATTAACCAACTATTTTCTAATCCTATTGATTATTTACTACGCAATTCTGGTCCTGTTTGGGTAAGAGGTCTTTCCGGGAAGGTGTGATCCTGAGTGATGAGGACCTACTGTATTGTGCAGCTTTTGTGGGTGTGAATTTTAAAACAGCAGCTCTCAAATCTGGCTACACAGCAGAACTTCCGGGGAAGGCTTAGCAGGCTGCCCTGACATGTACAATCCCCTTTATCAGTGCTCTGGGGGTGGGCCTGGGCACTTGGACACTGTGGTTTTAAAGCCCTGCCAGGGGTTTCAGTGTGTGACCAAGTGGCTTAAGCTGTGGAATGTAGCTTTAGACCTCGTGGTAGGGAGAGCAGCACATTTTAGGTATTTTATACCAGAAAAGTCCCAGCACCTCCCACTGTCCCTTGTGACATTGCTGCCATTCACTTTTCCACAAGCTGTAATCACCCAATACTGTACATTGTTACTTTATGGCTTTAAACAGTTGGTGTTAATTCTCTTCATCTATTCTGCCTGTGATGCTTTTCATTTCTGATGTAGATCTAAGCTTCTGACCTGTATCAGCGTCCTTGTCTCTAACATTTCTCATAGGGCAGGTCTACTGGCAATACGTTCCCTCAGTTTTTGTTCTTCTGAGAAAGTCTTTATTTTTCCTGCAACTTAAGGATACTTTTGCTGATCTAGAATTCTATATGGGAAGATTTTTGTTCAATTGCAACATTTTAGAGATTTCACTCCACCCCTTTCTTGCCTGCATGATTTCTAATAAGAAGTCCACTGTAATTTTTACTCATATTCCTCTTAACTTAAAAATATCACACAACAATACATTTGGAAAAGGAAACGATTTCTTAAATAACTTGCAAGGTAGACATCCCACAAGACCAGACACAGGCCCTTCAGAGGAGGAGAGGATGGGGCAGGAGCCTTATGCTGACTGGGTTGGCTAAGCATACATATTCAACAGGTTACAGGAGGATCTATCAATAATCAGGAAGGGGTCCTGCTGTATGTATGATATGACCCATGTTCACTTTGGGGTGGAGATGTAACATTTAAGTGTGTTACAGTTAGACCCTACACATCAAAAGATCTAAGACCTGAAGGCACTTGGCACACAGCCTCTGTACACCAGCCAGGACCAACCATAGTCAGTGATCTCTTACGAGGAGAGTTACTGAAATCAGCCTCTTGTCCAGTTAGAGGTGTAGCTGTGGCTGGTGGGATGGGGGTTCAGCCAGGCAGCATCTGTGAGCTGCCATTGTTTCACTGTTGCTCATCTCGAGGCCAGTGCTTATTTAGCTGCTAGAAAGAAAGCAAAACTTTCTGGCCCTTAGAACACAGGTCATTCTTTAAGTGTAGGGTGTGACTTACCTGAGCGCTCGTTCTCAGGTACCGCAAGGAAAAATCAGCATTCAGACAAAAAGTTTTCTCAGCAAGACAATTTTATTTTCTGCAGAAAGGGTACTACGAACCAGCAGTCTGGCCACAAGAGTACAATGAACAAAAAAAGGCAGGCATATTTATTCCTTGTGCATTGGGTTCTTACTGCTGTGTCCGATCTCCGTTGGTAGCAGCCAGACCTCACAATCTAAACTGAACCCAACTGACTAACAACTTAAAACTTTTCTAAATAGGTAAAGGCAATGGAGAACAAAGGAAAAGACGAAGTCCAGATAAGGAAGGGGCATAGGCTGCGAGCTGGGACATGTCTGTGAGCACGTCCAGCACAGGTATCTTGGTTAAAGTACAAGGACATAGAATGCACTATGTGCCTGTAAGCATGTCTAACAGCGACATAGGATGCGCCTTAACAGAGCATTATTAGCAAGAAGGCTTTGAAGAAAGTCTTTAAAACAAACAATTATTTTTAACATTTATTATTATTGTCCTTTAACAAGAAGGGAAACTTTGAAAAGGAACTTTTAACTTTCTATAGCATGGCCTTAAATTTTACCTATAATTTGGTATCTTATTGCCACAAAGAGTTTGTTCCATCAGTCTTATGATCTCTATTTTAACATTTATGCTGGCCAGTCATGTCTAAACCACAAGAGGGAGGGGGTATAATGAGGAGTATCTGACCACTCACCCTCCTATGGCTGGGAACTGAGGTGTTTTTTCCTCTGGTTTTCTTTTCTTTTTTTTTTTTTTTAAATGGAGTCTTGCTCTGTCACCCAGGCTGGAGTGCAGTGGCACAATCTCAGCTCACTGCAACCTCCACCTCCTGGGTTCAAGTGATTCTCCTGCTTCAGCTTCCTGAGTAGCTGGGATTACAGGTGCGTGCCACCACGCCCCATGCCCAGCTAATGTTTTTGGATTTTTAGTAGAGACGGTGTTTCACCTTGTTGGTCAGGCTGGTCTCCAACTCCTGACCTCGTGATCCCCCCGCCTTGGCCTCCCAAAGTGGTGGGACTATAGGCGTAAGCCACTGCACATTTTCTTTTTGAGACAATGTCTTACTCTGTCACCCAGACTGGAGTGCAATAAAGCGACCTTGGCTCACTGCAACCTCTGCCTCCCAGGTTCATGGCAGATCACGAGGTCAGGAGTTTGAGACCAGCCTGGCCAACATGGTGAAACCCCGTCTCTACTAAAAATACAAAAAATTAGCTGGGTGTGGTGGTGTGTGCCTGTAATCCCAGCTACTTGGGAGACTGAGGCACAAGAATCACTTGAACCCAGGAGGTGAATATTGCCGTGAGCCGAGATTGCGCCATTGGAATCCAGCCCGGGCTACAGAGTGAGACTCCTTCCCCCACTCCCCACAAAAAAGAAAACAGATCTCATGTGAACTCAGAGTGAGTACTTACTCATCACTAAAGGGATGATGGGAACGACCCAAGCCATTCACGAGGGATCCACCCCAATGATCCAAACACCCCCCCACTAAGCCCCACCTCCAAAATTGGGGATTACAATTAAACATGAGATTTGCTGGGGACACCCACTCAAGCTATATCAGTTGACTTTTTTTTTTTTCATCCCCTTTTCTCCTTGCATTTCAGTTTGGGGTTTCTGTTGACTTACCTTCATATTAACTGATTCTTTCCTTCATTCTGTCTAGTCAACTAATGAGCATTCTTTATTTCTATGAGTGTGTTTTTGACTTCTTGCACGTTGTTTTTACTATTATTGTTTCTGTCTCTCTGCAGACATTACCTAGCTGGTCTTGCATGTTGTCTAATTTTTCCATTAAAGCCAGTTTATCCAGGAGTTTCTGCTTTGAGTGAGCAGCTCTCAGGTGCTGTGTCTACCTTGATGTGCCTGTCTCTTTACAGCAGGGTGCCAGCTTGTCTGGCAGCCTTAGTTTTCTGATGGGCCCATGAAAGGCTGCTGGCTTGCCATGTGCTCTGCTTTTCCCTGCTGTAAGGATGGGGGTGGTGACTGCCAAGCGTATCACATGACACCAGAAGTTCTCTGTTGTGGAACTTCAGAAGCCAGGCTCCTAAAGTGAGGTTCCAATCCACCTTCTGCACAGGTTTCCTCAAGAAATGGGGTGTGTGGCCAGGCGCAGTGGCTCGTGCCTATAATCCCAGCACCTTAGGGACTGGGGCAGGTAGATCATGAGGTCAGGAGTTCAAGATCAGGCTGGCCAATATGCTGAAACCCTGTCTCTACTAAAAATACAAAAATTAGCTGGGTGTTTTGCTGCATGCATGTGGTCTCAGCAACTCAGGAGGCTGAGGCAGAAGAATCACTTGAACCCAGGAGTTGGAGACTGCAGTGAGCCAAGATGGTGCCACTGCACTCCAGCCTCGGTGACAGAGCAAGACACTGTCTCAACAACAAAAAAGAAAGAAATGGGGTGTGCAACTGGGCACGGTAGCTCACACCTGTAATCCCAGCACTTTGGGAGGCTTAGGTGGGAGGATTGTCTGATGCCAGGAGTTCAAAGACCAACCTGGCCAACATGGTGAGACCTCATCTATAAAACAGTGGCTCCAGTCTTCTCCCAGCTCTCAGAACAAGGTCGCTTTGTTTGCTTTTCATTTTATAAGCATCATGTGTTAGGCACCTTCTTAAGTGGTTCCCAGAGGTATTCATGCTCCTACGTGACACCCTCTTCTGCTTGGGGACAACCCAGTGACCTGTTTCTCATGAGCAGAGCCTGGAAAGCATGAGGCACAGCTCTGCTTTCTCTCTGTCACAACTCTGATCTCTTCAGTCACTCATTTGGCTCCTGTATTGGCTTCTGGTGGCTCCTGTAACAAATGACCACAAGTTGGGTGGCTTACAATAGCAGAATTGTATTTCTTCACAGTTCCAGAGGCCAGGAGTCCACCATCACTTTTCCTGGGCTGATCATGGTGTTGGCAGGGCCAGGCTTCTTTGAATGGCTCCTGGGGAGAAACTGCTCCTTGTTTCTTGCCACTCTGGTGGCTCCAGCGTTACTTGGCTTGTGACTGCTTCACTTCCACTTTCAAGGCCCCATCTTCATTTCTGCTCCATATTCCCATGGCCCTCTCTTCTGTGTGCCACCAAATTTCCTTCTACCTTCCTCTTACAAAGATACACGTGGCAGGTCACCGTGGCTCATGCTTGTCATTCCAGCACTTTGAGAGGCCAAGGTGGATCATTTGAGGCCAGAAGTTCAAGACCAGCCTGGCCTTGTATTTTATTATTTTTGAGACAAAGTCTCACTTTGTCACCTAGGCTAGAGTGCAGTGGTGCAATCCTGGCTCACTGCAGCCTCGACCTCCTGGGCTCAAGGGATCCTTCCACCTCCGGAGTAGCTGGGACCACAGGGGTGCTCCACCAAACCCAGATAATTTTTCTATCTTTTGTAGAGACAGGTCTCCGCATGTTGCCCAGGCTGGTCTTGAACTCCTGGGCTCAAGAGATTTGCCCGCCTGGGGCTCCCAAAGTGTTGGGATTATGGGCGTGAGCCACAGTGTGTAGGGCCCACCTGGATAATCCTTAATAACATCTGCAAAAGAAACATTGTTTTCCCATATGAGGTAATATTTACAGGTTGCAGGGATTAGGGCTTATGTCCTTATAACGGCCATTTTCCAGCTGTGCATGGCTTGGTCGGCTTCTCTTGTTTGCAGGAAGTCACATGACAAATGAAGCACCTGCAATGAGCTGTGATTGGCTGATGCTGACTGGGTGGGCGGGGCCCAGACCCTGGGCAGGTGGTGATGGAAAAGGAACAAACTCACTCTGCAGTCATCAGCTCACCTCTCCGGGTTCCTCTGAGGGGTGAGGCCTGTGGGGCGAGGTCGGAGCATGCCAGATTGTGTCCACTGGGCCTGGCTCCTGGAGGCCCCGTGCACAGGTGCGGCTCTAGGCCCCCGGCTGCGGCCCCATCTTGCCCGGTGCCTCCATACCCTCTGGATTTAGGAAAACCGAGGCCAGCATCTGGGACCCCAGTGCTCCAGCGAGGGTCGGAAAGGAAGCCTGGAGCTTACTTCAACCTCCAGGGCAGAGAGGGCGCAAGATCCCAAAGGCCCAAGGGCTGGGGGAGGGCGCGGCGGAGCAGGGGCAGCTGCTTTTTCTCTCCCAGGTTTCCTGCTGTGCCTTTTGCTCCACTCTTCATTCCCGGCGCCTCGCAGCGCAGGCTCAGAAGAAATCCCAACGCCAGCCTGGGGTGCAATGCGGGAGCGCCCTGTTTCCTCGACTGTCGCGGACTTGCTCCTAGTTAGGCGGTGACTGTCCTTATGATCCCCACAAAACCAGCCGTGCAGGGGGCAGAGGGCCGGGCCCCGGGCAAGAGACAGCCGCTGACGCAGAAGCAGCCCTCCGCATAAACCCCTCACCCGCGCGCCCCTTGTCCCTCACCCGCGCGCCCCTCACCCCTCGCCCCTCACCCGAGGGCCCCTCGACCCTCACAGCGCTTCCCTCACCCCTCGCCCCTCACCCGCGCGCCCCTCACCCGCGCGCCCCTCGCTCCTCACACGCGCGGGCCGAGAGGGTCCTGGGCGAGGGCAGCTGCCTGCGGGCGGGCGCGGGCTCG
>NW_016107639.1:2283963-2286987 GCF_001604975.1 Cebus imitator | reverse complement strand
GCGCTCCCGGGCCCCCCCGCCCCGCCTGCTCGCGCGCTCTAGGACCCGGCCCCGCCCCACCAGCCCTGGCGTGGGCGGAGCCCGGCATTGTGACGTCGAGGGGCGGAGCTTCCCGGAGCCGGAGCGGATGACGCTGAGACGCGCGCTTGGGTAAGCGGCGCCGGGGCGCGGGGCGCGGGGCGCAGGTGAGGAGCGCGGCGGCGGCGCGGGATCCTCGCCGGGCGGCCTAGGGCGGCCGAGGACGCAGGACAGGGGGCACCCCCCACCCAACGTGAATCTGTGGGCTTCCCGGCCCGGCACCCCTTCCCGCAAGCCGTGCGTCCCGGTCCTGGGCCTGCGCCCACTTCCCCAAGCGGTGCGCCCCCATCCTGGGCCCTGCGCCCCCTCCCCTGACCCCATTCCGGGCCGCGCGTGCACCCCCGTCGGGTGAGCACACCAGGGCCGTGACCCCAGGGGCTGCGCCAGTCCTCACCCCCGGCCCTCGGGCCCCTCCCCAGCCCCGCCAGCCGCCTCTCAGGGGTTCCCAGACACCCCCAGGTCCCAGGCGGGGGCCGCCCCTCGCGCACCCCGCGTCGTTGTCGCCCCGGCTCTGCCCGGGGTCCTGCGGCCGTGCGGGTCAGGTCCGGTAAGATTCGTGCGTGCGTGCCCAGCCTCCCTGGCGGGACTCGAGCGGCTCCCTGCTCCCCGCAGGCCCTGAGGCCGCAGAAGCGCGCGGAGCGGCGATGAGCAGGCGGCCGGCGGCCCGCGGGGCTCGGAGCCCGTGATAGCCTCCACCGGGTGGGCGCCGCGATGGAGGCCGAGGGCCTGGACTGGCTCCTGGTGCCGCTGCACCAGCTGGTGTCCTGGGGCGCGGCCGCGGCCATGGTCTTTGGAGGGGTGGTGCCCTACATCCCGCAGTACCGGGACATCCGCAGGACGCAGAACGCTGATGGCTTCTCCACGTACGTGTGCCTGGTGCTGCTAGTGGCCAACATTTTGCGGATACTATTCTGGTAAGTTGGGAGCTTGCTTTCCTGGATTGCGCTCGGAAAAGAGGGTTTCTCCTTTGTAGCTTCTGTTTGAGGCCAGGGAGCGGCAGGGTCAGTACATCTCGGCTGGGCCAGCGCCCCGCTCTGCCGTGGACCGGGTCTGTGGCTGCAGGAGAGTCACTTCTTAGGGTGAGATTATTTTTCCTGAAAAACGGTGGGGTTGGAGCACAGAATCTCAAATACTATCTCCAGATCCGCCTCCTCGCATAATGTCCTGCACGGGTACTTAGCAGGGACCTCTCTGCTGGGCACTGGCCGAGGCCTGCCTGTGTGGAGGAGCTGTTCCTACCCACCCTTCTCATGTTGTGTAGTTTTTCATTTTTTTGAGGACGGGTCTTGCTTTGTGGCCCAGGCTGACGTGCAGTGGTGCGATGACAGCTCACTGCAGACTCCACGTTCCTGGGCTCAGGTGATCCTCCCACCTCAGCCTCCTGAGTAGCTGGGACCACAGGTGTACCACCATACCCGGCTAATTGTTTTTTGTATTTTTTGTAGAGACGGCGTGTGTGTGTGAGGGGGTCTCACTGTGTTACTCAGGCTGGTCTTGAACTCCTGGCCTGAAGCAGTCCTCCCCACTGGGCCTCTGAAAGTGCTGGGATTACAGGCTGAGCCGTGGTGCCCAGCCTGCCTTATTTGAATAGGAAGTCATGCTCCCTGGAGACTTTGTCTTGTTCCTCTGAGGCCAACTTCCTCTTTGTATTTGCATTTGTCTAAGGAAATGGAAATTAGTTTTAACAGTTGTTGAAGCTGGACATATTTGGGAGAGTGAGTTTTCAGAGGAATTGAAGAGGTCTCACAGCTGCATTCTAAGGCCAAAAACGTCTGGAATTTTTCTTTCTTCTGGGTGATCCCAGTTCCTCTGTCCGTGCAGATTGGAAAGTGTCTGCTGCTCTTCCCATGAAGAGGGCCTGATGGAGGGGTGGAGAGAAGGACTCCAGGCAGCTGGTGTCAAGAGCTCTGCCTCTGGCCACAGAGTAATCACTTACCTGCTTCTTTGCCTTATTGAGGTGTGATTTGCATTCCATGAAATGCACCCCTTTCGTATCCATTTGATGAGTTCTGATGCTGGACTGTCCCCTGCGTTCATGAGCTGGGGTGCTCCCTGCTCTGTGGCCTTTGCCCCAGCCCTGGCTGTGGGCAGCCGTTGGTCCGCATGTCCCTGGGCGCCAGTTTTGCCCATGTCTGGGATTTTTAGGTGAGCGAGTTGGTTGGCTGCCTCTTTCTCAGAGCTGTCTCTGAGGCCGGAGGTTTGTCCCCCACGGCAACCTAGGAGGAGGTTTTTGAGTCTGAGTTGTGTCTGGAGGTTTGTCTCCTGGCCAGGCTGCATCTGAGGGAGGGTCAAAGGTGTTTGTTTTGGAGACTCCTTCCTTCTTTCCCTTCGCCTGCTGTGGAGACTGGGTGGGGGTGCTGTAGTGGCCTCAGTGAGCGTAAGGTTGACTGGAAGCAGGTTTCTAATTGTCTAAAGCTGGTGTTTACTTGAGTGCACGTTGTGGGGGTTGGGGAGACACTGGTCGCAGGATGCCTACTACAGCCCCAGCTCAGGTGTGTATTTTTCAAAGGAACACTGCATTTATCTTTACAGTTATAGAATACATTTTCTCCAAAATAATGGAGGCAAATTGCCTGAGATCGGATTACCATATGGGAAAAAAGTTGCACTTAGAGGTTCCCATCCTCCCCCAGTATGCTCATAGTTCAAAGTTGTTAAAAGAAAATAGGTTGGGCACAGTGGCTCACTCCTGTAATTCCAGTACTTTTGGAGGCTGGGTGGATGGATCGCTGGAGGCCAGGAGTTCAAGACCAGCCAACACAACATAACAAGACCCTGTCTCTACAAAAAATTGAAACATTAGCTTAGGCATGGTAGCATTACCTGTATTCCTAGCTACTTGGGAGGCTGTGACAGGAGGATCACTTAAGCCCAGGAATTCAAGACTGCAGTGAGCTGTACTCTGGTTTGGCCAACAGAGAGATGCTCTG
The DNA here is from genome assembly GCF_001604975.1 of Cebus imitator. Taxonomy (NCBI): domain Eukaryota; kingdom Metazoa; phylum Chordata; class Mammalia; order Primates; family Cebidae; genus Cebus; species Cebus imitator. The sequence continues at coordinate 2,283,979 of NW_016107639.1, read as the reverse complement.
CCTCGGAAAAAAAAAA
>NW_016107639.1:2264730-2283891 GCF_001604975.1 Cebus imitator | reverse complement strand
TAATGTCCATCTACGAATCTAGTCTGGAGAATTCAGAAATTAACCCTGTTTCCTGGTACCATCTTTCACTGCCTCATGGCCTAACTGGCACTCGACATAGGGGTTTGAAGCTGGGAATGGGAGTTCTTGCTTTACAGGCCTTTGAGAGACGCTTGAGCTCTTTCTTTGTGGAGCACAGGGCAGCCTTCCAGGGAATTCTGAACTTTGTCCATGGGTCTCTTCATAGAATCAACATCTTGGGCTATCCTGGTCATGAATGACTTCCGTGACCACTGAGTGCACACACAGGGTCCTGGCGTGTTCCAGAAGACAGTGGGATGAAAGCGGGGAGAGTAGAGGGTGCTGGTTCCTGCTGGGCATCCCTCCACCCTGAGGATGGGCCGTCCCTGCGCTCCTCACAGGGAAGCCCAGCTCCCTACCTACTGTACATCCCCTGTGCCCACCTGGACCTCAGGTCCTGCTGTGCAGAGGGGATGATGATCTCTTCTGTTTCTCTCTGGGGAGCCTCTTGCGACCCTGATTGCTGGCATCCCCTCTCTAGGCTTTGGAGGTTCACAGCCTCTTTGATTTCAGGGTTTGTAGGGCAGTGTTTGTGCTTTAGCAGAAGTGACATATGGGACACATCGCTCATGACCCCAGCTCCATGCATATGCATGCACACTTGTTGTTTGGGTTGGGGGTGGTGGGGGTGGAAGAGCAGAAGTGGGGCTGGGGCAGGCTCTGGTGAGAATGGGCTGGGGAGAGCAGAGGTGGGGCAGGTTCTGGTGAGAAGAAGTGGGGGTCCACCAGCACAGTGGTGGTGTTAGAATCTTCATGCTTCGAAGCTGCTGGGGCATGGTCCTCAGAGCTCCAGGCCCTCTGAGCGGCCCCCGGTTGGGGACTTGGGGTACATGGCATATGGGCTCTGCAGTCCTTCAGGGGCTGCTTTAGCAGTACAAACCCAGGGATTCTGAAACATAGATAACTCATGTTTTTGTTTCTTACAATCCTTACTACCATTTTGCAAAGCCAGCAATCAGCAGATCACACTGTGAAATGCCATTGTGCAGGATTTGGGAGGTTCGTGCCAGAAGCCAGAAGGGCTAAATGATGCCTCCTAGCTGGTGTTTAACGCCTGTATGTGAAGGAAAAGGGAGAGCCAGGCCTGGAGGAAACACTGTGCTGCAAGTCCCTGAGAGCCTCGGCTCCATTGCAGTGGAGCCCAGACTGGAACACTCTTAGATCAAGGAATGAAACATTGTATCTGAGAAGTCATAACATTTTGTTACTAAGAGTGATAGCTTTAGTGGTGCCTAAGAATAGATACAGAGCTTTCTGCTTGAGTTTTTCTGTGAGATTTTGGAGCATGAAGTTTTTCTGTGGCTTGGTCAGCTATGGGGCACCCTCTGCACTGTGCGTCCCTGTGGGTGGGCACCTGGGTGTGGTCACCTGCAGAGCCCAACTTAGGTGTCTGGGTGCTTCCTGAGGAGCAGGTTCCTGTGCCACACAGGTGGGCTGCCTGGCGCCTGCCATGAGAAGAGGCGTGGGAGTCAGGCTCTCGGGCAGGAGAGGAAAGGTACTCTCCTGAGCTCATGGCCAGCACAGACTGTTATCACTAAAGGAAGAAAAAGTTGAGAAGTAAACACGACATCTATTTTAATCAGCTTTTAAAATTGCTAAGACAGCTGGATTTGTTTGTTTTCATTTTGTTCCTTGTTCATCTTTTGTGGAACAGTGCTTTTTGAAATTTTGTGTTTTTCTTTGTCGTCACCCTAAAATTAGTTCACTATTTGCCTCTGTGCAGCCTCTCACTTCGTTTTAAATGGCCTCATTCCTTACTGTGCATATTGAGTTCCTCTAGATTTGATTTTGATGTGTGGATTTTGGGGAAGTTCAAATGTTGATTCCCCCGCCTTCCCCAGAGTCTGTCTGGTCATTCATTGCTTCTGTTGAACATTTAAAATATGCGGGCAGCCTTTCGCACAGAGTGGCCACAATGGCTCACACAGCCTCACTGCTGGAGGTGAATGTGGTGTGACGAGGCTTGGTGCTTCCCAGGGGACTAGCGTGTTTTAGATGCCTGCCCAGCATCAGCTCCTCAGCCTCAAGTTGCTGTGGGTGAGTTGACCTGCGCCCAGGCCGCTTGGTAGCCAGTGGAGAATGGGTTCTGGAAGTGACGTGAGATGGGCTGTATCCTCTAGCCTTGGGGGTTTCGATCTGTGCTTTATCATGCAGAAGCCAAGGAGGACTGGAGGGGCTGGTGTCGGGGCTGGAGCCAGCCTGCAGGCAGAGTGCCCATGTCCCCTGCACTCACACAGTGTCCCTGCACCCCCGGCCTGTGATTAGGCCCAGAAAACCTTGTTCAAGCTCCTTTTTCCTGCCAGCTGCCCTCTATACCAGGCCTGACACTCTTCCTCCCTCCCTCTGCCTTAGTTTTGCCGTGTGCGTTTCTCGGAGGCTTCCTAGAGAGGCCTCCAGTGAGGCAAGGGGACTGCAGTGGCCCCTGATGACCTGGATGATGTTCCTGGAGGTGCCCCTTGTCTGCCTGCCTGTCTGGCCCCTTGTTGGTCCTGGGCCTCAGCTGCTGTTTTCTCTGTCCTCCTCTCTGCTCCCTGAGTCTCTGTGACCTCAAGCGACTGGTCCGTCTGCTAAGGAGCTCCTAGGAGACAGGGAAAGGCCTTGGTCTCTGGAGCCAGTGTAGAGGGAATCAGCGTGGCCACCCTCTGAGAACTGCATCCTGGCTCCCTGTCCCCCCAGGAGAACGTCTGTGGCTTTTTCCTGGTTGCTGCAATACCTTCACCTGCAAGTGGCAGCTTCTCACCTGTTGGGCTGTCTCACCTGGGCTGGGGCTTCCTGTCCAGGGCAAATCCCTGGTTAAACGTGCAGGCTGGCGGGCTTCTTGTGTGTGGGTGCAGGTGCTGCTGTCCAGGAAGCCTTCAGAGCTGCCTCTGAGAAGCCAGCTGGGAGTTCACTCTGACAGTGACTACATGCACAAACCTGGACTCGTCACATTATAGGGTCTTGCAGCATCTGAGGCTCAGTTCTACATTTATGGGACATTTTTTCCTCATCATGTAGAACCTTCCAAAGACGTGCCCTTTTGAGGACGGGAGATCAGGCTGCATCCAGTTTTGTCGTTTACGGATTGCTGGTGATGCGGATCACTGCTGAGCTTTGTGATTTTTTTTTTTTACGTTTCCTGAGCGATTTTGGTGTAGCTCCTTCTCATGGTAGTCAGCTTGGATAGGGTGGTGCCTCCTGAGGCTGACTCTGATGGCTTCTGGGTCAGGGAGGCTGTTTCCACAGGAGGCTTCCCCTGCTACTGCTCTGTGTTGATAAGGGGGTGGCTATGGGGGCTGCGGGGTTCCCCCTGCTTCTGCTTTGTGTTGGTAAGGGGCACTGATAATAGTGCACATTCCTGCCGGCTGCATTTTAGGAGCTGTAGGAAGCGGCTCTTAGCAGCCCTCACCCATAAGGTGGCCTCTCTGGGAGGTTGATGGACTGGGGTTGCAGGTGTTGGCCCACGGGTGCCCGCTGCATGAGAGCTGGAGAGAGGTGGGGACAGTGGTGGTTGTTGCCGGGTCTTCAGTTTTTTGGGAGAAGTTGGGAAGTTAGGCCGTTCTGTAGGATCTTCTGACTTTGACATGTTGGTGACCAATTTAAGTTTTGAAAATTCCCTTCAGGCCAAAGAAGCTGCAGGCTGAGATTCCCGCCCTGGAACGGTCAGGGGAGGGTCAAGGCTGGGGCTTTCGATGAGTATGTGCCGCAGCCCAGCCTTCGAGATGGTGGTTCTGCAGGTCCGTGTCCCAGCTCTTTGGTGACTCTGGGGAGACGGGAGACCCCAGGGCCTGCCAGTCACTGGCCTGTGGTTCTGTGCTGCAGAGGCTCATGGCTGAGCTGATGAGATGCCCAACCCTGGTCAAAAGTCAGCAAGAAGGCCTGGGAGTGGGCAGCCAGGGGAGCTCTGGGCCAGGGAGGGTGAAAGGCTGTGGGCAGGGAGGCCTGGGGGTGGGGTGGGCCTTAGGTTGGGTGGCAGCGCAGAAGCTTGGCTGCCTTCTCCTCTTCTGTGGGAGTCTGTGTGCATGTGGAAATTTCGCGTCCGGCTCCCTTGCTGCTCTGCACGCTGACCTCGCCTTCCCCTGGCAGGAAGCAGGGCTACTCTGGGCTAGAAATGGCTTCTTGCCTGGAGGCTGCAGGGAGGGCCTAGGGCACCTGGGCTGAGCTGTGGGAGGGGACTGAGGACCACCAGACCCCAGTACCAGCACCTGGGCACTGATTCTGGGGAGGGCCTAATGTGCCGAGGCGTCCTGGGTCAGGCTGTGTAGGGGTCTTATGGCCCCTCCCTGGAGCCCCACCCCACCTGGAGTCTGGGAGATGGGCAGCAGGTGCCCATCTGCTGGTCACTGTGGTGTTCGCCACCCCTTGGACTCCTTCCCCTGGATGCTGCTTGGGGCCTGGGAGAGGCGGTGTGGGTGGGCCTCCCTCCTAACTCGGGTCTCTCCGGCCGCAGGGTCGGGACTGGGAGAGGCGGTGTGGATGGGCCTCCCTCCTGACCTGGGTCTTCCCCACCGCAGGTTCAGGACTGGGAGAGGTGGCATGGGTGGGCCTCCCTCCTGACCTGTGTCTCCCCCTGCAGGTTCAGGACTGGGAGAGGCGGCGTGGGTGGGCCTCCCTCCTGACCCGGGTCTCTCTCTCAGGTTTGGAAGGCGCTTTGAGTCCCCGCTGCTGTGGCAGAGCGCCATCATGATCCTGACCATGCTGCTGATGCTGAAGCTGTGCACGGAGGTCCGAGTGGCCAACGAGCTCAACGCCAGGCGCCGCTGCTTTGCAGGTTGGTGGCTGGTGCTTCAGAATAGAGTCCCAGGGAGTCAGGGCAAAAGATAACTCTGCTGAAACAAAGCCACTCTAATCTGTTCTGATCCAGGCAGCTTTCATGTCACCAAGTGGTGCTGCTATCTGCAACCCATAGCGGTTTCAGTATGTTAATGACTTTAATTAAACAGCTTGTACCTTGAAACAATTCAAGATAATGGTTTCTTCTCTGGTTTTGGGTGTGGCCTTAACACGTCCTCACAGCTGAAGTGCTCCTCTGTGCCTGGCTCCATCAAGTCAGATGGCGCCAGGGAAGGTGTTTGATCTCTGTGTGCGTGGCCTGTGCACAAAACAAACCCTCTCGGTTTTGCTGTGACTCATGGGCTTTGTTAGCCCAGGTCTTCCTCAGAGACCTTGTTAAACAGACCCAGAGTCACCCTGTGGGGTCAGGCAACCCCTTTATCCAGAGCACACGGGCAGGGTCCACACACTGCTGTGTTGCCTGGACCAATTACATGCTTAGCACATGCTTGGCACACACCACTCCTTCACCTTCGGCAGCTCAGAAAATAGAAAATACTTCTTCCAGTTTTTGCCTTTTGCACAGTTTGTTTCTGTCTGACCTCTGAACATGTAGGCTGGTGGGCTTCTGGTGTGCAGGAGGGTTAAATCCTTCCTTTTGTTTTTCTTCTAATTAATAAATCTAAGACAGTGCTCATTTTGGCTTTGTCTGAGAGAGACTGATCTCAGCTGTTGCTTGGAGAAGCATGTTTTCCCCAGAGTTTGTTTAGTTTGGGGCTGCCATGGATTTGAGATCTTCCCTGGGAGTGTGTCCCTGTGTTTCTATTCCTTATGATACTTCTTCCTATCAGAGAGGATCTCCGCCTCTCCCACCTCTCCCTTTTTCTCTTCTGTTTTTAGAGCGAGGTGAATATGGGCTGCTTTCAGCCTCTGTAGAAAGCAGACCAGCCTCTAGCCCCGATGCGTGGCCTGGGCCAGTTAGTGTCATTGTGGCCATAAAGATTTCCTGCGGTGTTCTGTTCTTTTTCCCCATTCACGCCATTCTCCTCTCCTCTGAGTCTCTGCTTTGTTCCCTCCTGTGGTGATTTGGGTTTGAAATTACACCAGAGGTAGTGTGACGATACCACGGATCTTGCCTAGAAAGCAGGCTTTTAAGAACTGGCCAGGATTCCCTGCGTACTGAGGAGCTGTGGTTTTTATGTTTCTGCTTAGGTGACTCTGTCATGCTTCCTACGAGGCTTTGCCCCTTCTCTGGCCTGCGTTCCTTGTGGCGTGTTCCCTGCCCCTTTGAACCTCAGCATTTAACTTGGAACGGGAATGTTCTCACTGTGGGAGGAATGGAGGGCTGAGAGAACGGTTTGTGCCTAAGATGCCCAGTGCGTTTCTGGGTGTTTCTGCTGTCCTCCGGCTCCAGCCACGAGGCCAGGCCTTGTGACTTTGTTGACGGTGCCTGATGAGCGTTCCCAGGGATGGCAGGTTGTGAGTGTTTAGGCAGTGTGGCCGGCTTGGAGTTTAATGTGTGTGTGCGTTGTTGGAACACCGGCTCCCTCTAGACGCGGCATCGTAAGCTGCCTGCCCCCGTTCATTTTACCAGCAGGTGCAGGTGTGGGTGCAGGCTCATCTCATAGGAGCGTGGTAAGAAGGGAATGGGACAGTGGGTGCTTAGTGTTCTGTGTCACTTCTTCCAGACGAGTACTTCTCTTCTGGTTCCCTGGGATGAGGTAACATTGTGAGTCCCAGTTTCCAGAGTTAGGCCTGGAATCCAAATTTTACAAGTGCCCCTCTGTGGGTGGGCAGATAATGGCCCTCAGAGACGTCCATACCCTGATCCCTGGAACCTGTGATGTGTCACTGTATATGGCTGAGAGACTCTTGAGGGGTTGGTCTTGGATTAGCCGGTGGCCAAACCTAATCCCGGGGGTCCTCAGACATGAATGAGGGGTGCAGAGGAGGCAGTCAGGGACTGGAGCTGAGGGCCAGCTCTCTGCCATGGGTGGGCAGTTGCTTTATAGGCAGCAGAGCCCAAGACCATGGGGAACTGAGTTCTGCCCTTACTTGAATGAGCAGGAGACACAGCCTTGGTTTTAGTCCAGGAGACCGTTGGGTTTCTGGCCTCCAGAGTTAAGATAGTCAGCCTGAGTTGTGGTCACCATGTTTGTGGTACCTTGTTATAGAGGTGACAGGAAGCTGGTGCACCCTTTCCTCAAGGCCTGGAACATTTGGGAAGCAGGCCAGGGCCACTGAGAGGGGTGAGGCCCGGGCTTCTGGGGTCAGCCTGGGTGCCCTGCACCAGCCCTCACTCCAGGGAGGATTGAGAACCAAGCGGCACGACTCCTGGGCCCCAAATGACCTCGGTGGAAAATCCACTCCTGGACTCTGTACTGGATATAACTGTGGGTTTAAGGAGTCGAGGTTCACATCTGCAGCACTGCATATTTGAGTCCGATTTGAGTTTATACATGTCCATGTCCACTTGGTGGACAGGCCCAGGCCTTCTTCTGCAGAACACCTTGATGAAAGGTGTGGCTCACATCCTCTCCTCTGCCAGGAGAGGGGAGAGCGGGCCATGAACATAACTGAAATTCAGACTGAAGGCTCTGGCTTCTGGCCACCGGATCTGTAGTTCCTGCAGCCAGCCCAGTGCCGGACAAGGCGGCCAGCCTCGGCTTCCTGCCAGTGGCGTCACCTCACACAGGAGGTTGTTGCCTCTGAACATGTTCTTTTTTTTTTAAAGCTTTTAAGTTTGGGGTACGTGTGCAGGTTTGTTATATAGGTAAATTACATGTCACGGGGGTTTGGTATACGGATTCTCTAACGCCTGAACTCCTGACCTCAAGTGATCCACCCACCTCGGCCTCCCAAAATGCTGGGATTACAGGCATGAGCCGCTGCATCCTGCTGGTGTACAGATTATTTCATCACCCAGGTGTCAAGCCTAGTACCCATCGGTTATTCTGGGTTTTCTCCCTCCTCCTCCCCTCCACCCTCCTATAGGCCCCAGTGTGAGTTGTTTTCCTCTATGTGTCCATGTGTTCTTGTCATTTAGCTCTCGCACGTGAGAACATGCAGCATTTGCTTTTCTGTTCCTGTGTTAGTTTGCTAAAGATGATGGCCTCCAGCTCCATACATGTTCCTCTAAAGGACATGATCTTATTCTTTTTTATGGCTGCGTAGTATTCCATAGTGTACATGTACCACATTTTCTTCATCCACAAGAAAATCTGGATGATTTTCATTGATGGGCATAAGTTGATTCCATGTCATTGCTGTTGTGCATCATGCTGCAGTGAACATATGTGTGATTGTGTCTACAACAGAACAATTTATATTCCTAGGGGTTTATACCCAGTAATGGGATTGTTGTGTTGAATGGTATTTCTGGTCTTTGAGGAATCACCACACTGTCTTCCACAATGGTTGAACTAATTTACACTCCCACCAACAGTGTATAAGTGTTCCTTTTTCTTCACAACCTCACAAACATCTGTGATTTTTTTTTTATTTTTTAATAATAGCTATTCTGACTGGTGTGAGAAGGTATCTCATTGTGGTTTTGATTTGCGTTTCTCTAATGATCAGTGATGTTGAGCCTTTTTTCATATGCTTGTTGGCTGCATGTATGTCTTGTTTTGAAAAGTGTCTGTTCATGTCCTTTGCCCACTTTTTAATGGGTTTTTTTTTTTTCTTGTAAATTTAAGTTCCTTATAGATGCTGAATATTAGACCTTTGTCAGATGCATTGTTTGCAAAGATTTTCTCCTATCTGTAGGTGGTCTGTTTGCTCTGTTGATACTTTCTTTTGCTATGCAGAAGCTCTTAAGTTTAGTTAGATTCCATTTGTCAGTTTTTGCTTTTGCCAAGCACATTTTTGAGCCTCACCTGAGGATAAGGACATGCCAAGGAGGTCCGTGGGCCTTGGGAGGCACAATTCTTGACAGACTGATGAGGATATGAAAATAATTTATGAGGAAACGTTTGAATAGCTACATTTCACTATGCTCATGGATAGTCAGACGACCTAATGAAGTAAAAGTGTAAATGTTTTCCAGCTATCTTTTATAAGGATTTTAAGTTTTGGAGATCACAAGTTCAGTTTGAAAGTTAAGGTTAAAAAAAGAAAAAGAAAGTTAAGATTAAAGAAACATAAATGGTGTTAGGAAAGGGTAGATTACTTAAAAAATTAAATGCATAGGCTGGGCGTGGCGGCTCACGCCTGTAATCCCAGCACTTTGGGAGGCCAAGGTGGGTGGATCACCTGAGGTCAGGAGTTCAAGACCAGCCTGGCCATCATGGTGAAACCCCATCTTAAAAAAAAAAAAAATTAAATGCGTAATTTGTTGTCTGATTATAAAGAACAGTGCATGCTAATGGTAGATATTTGGGGAAGACAGAATATGAGGGAAAAGTGAAACAGCTTCTGCCCCGCCCTCCAGAGGTAACTGCTTTGAACACTGTGGCATACTTTCTACGTCTCTTCCTTTTGTTCTTCCACAGTCTCCTTTCACAAAATCGGCATCATTTTCAAAATTATGATCAGGCTTTAAAAAGAAACCCTCATTCCACTGAGACGTTTTCCCCCACTGTTGTCATTGTGAGTCAGGGTCGGGGCCCCTTGCCAGAGGGAGATGTCCCCCAGGGCCTCGAGTGCCCAGTCTGAGGACAGCAGGGCCAGCGCCAACACGGTGCCATCCCGGGCAAAACCGAACCTCTTCAGCCAGGCCATGGCTGACCATGGTTGGGAGTGAGTACACATCTGTCTTGCGTGTCCTGGGTTATTTCTTTTTAGCTCACACTTTGCATTACAGAGAATTTCAAACATTTACCAAGTAGGGAGGGTGGTGTAAAGCCCGAGGGTGACTGGACCCTCAAGTGCATTCAGGTCTCCTTCCTGCTGCAGGTTTTTCTTTTCTTTCTTTCTTTCTTTTTTTTTTGAGACAAGGTCTTGCTCTGTTGCCCAGGCTGGAATGCAGTGGTATTTTCAAAGCTCATGATTGCTTTGAATTCCTGGGCTCAAGCCAAGCGATCCTCCCACCTCAGCCTCCCAAAGTATTGGAATTACAGGTGTAGGCCCCTGTGCCTGGCAGTATATACATTTTTGTTGTTTAAAAATCCGTGGGTTCTCCCTTGGCACTCCTTGACTTTGCCTGTGGTCTGTATTACTGGCATCAGTGCCACTGCATTTTAACGAGATTGCTGAGTGCTCCTGCAGGCCAAGTTTTGGGAAGCCGTGCAGTGGAGATGGTGCGCACGCTTGTTCCTCATGTCTTTACGTCCTTGGGATGTGGACAGGGTATTCTGTCCTTGGCTCTTTCTGTGAAAGAGCATTTTTAAAAGACAGTGGACCCAGAGGCCCGATCGGACCCAGGTTTGGTTCTCGTGTTTTGCAGGACGGTTGCGCCGCTCCACCAGAGGCGCCAGTGGTCACCAGAGGTCCACCAGAGCCCCACTGTGGGCTCATGCTGAGGCCGTGAGCTGATCAGGGGTGCAGGATGGTTGCCCTCTGTTAGCTGGAGCCCCTCTGCAGGGAAACGGCCTGGTGCCCATGGTTCAGCTGACCATGGGTATAATTTCCAAGGGAAATTCGGGTCTCTCTCTTTACCAGTTTTCAAAATTGGTTTCCTTGCATCTTGCGATGATGAGTGCAGTTTTTCAGTCATTCTGGACATGCGATTTGGATGTTTTGTGTGTTACTGGATTATTGTGTGTGTTGAAGCTCCAGTTCTTTGCTCTGGCCTGGGAGCTGCATGGTGGTGCTGGGCCCTTTTGACTGGTTCCACACAGGGTCCTAGTATAACAAGGTTCTCGTGTGACAGCCACGTCTCCTGCCCCAGACCCGGAATCCGTCGTTTCTCCAGGGAGCTCTGGTATCTGGGATGCAGTATTTGGAGACCACAGCCTGGGCACACATGAGGGCTGGCCTGGAGGTTGCTTTTTTGGCTTTTTCAGCGGCTGGAGCTAGGGAATTTTTTTGCTGAGGTGAAGTACTTCATGAGTACACACCAGTTCTTCCCATTTGACTTGAAGCCTGTAGGCTTGGCTGCACCTCTTAGCCTGGGCTCAGCCTCCCTTCTGCCCTGTGTCAACTCCCTTCCTCAAGGACCCCACAAATAATGGAATGTGACGTCCTCGTGCCTCTCTTAGCCCTCTCTGTGTATGGCAGTCTGAGGGTCATCATGCCAGTGCCAGCCGCCCGGTCGCTGAAAACATTTGTTTAATTGGGGGTGGGGATTTATATACTCAGGATTGCACATCCTCAGGGCACTTCCCACTGGGGACGGAAGCCAGGTTGCTGCTGCGTTTATGTCACCAGGAAGTGCACCTAGTCATGGGTGCAGCAGCAACTGGGTACGTGGGGTCATTTGTTTCATTTTATTGAAAACTTTTGCTTTTATAAAGTTTAACTTTGCTTTATCATGTAGTTTTTTCCTTTTAAGTTCCTCTTAGGGGTTATTTGAGAAATAATTGTGGCTCAAAGTCAGGTGGCTGAATTTACTTGAAATTTGCCTCAAATCTTAATATTCAGAGTTCTAGGCGTGAGGCCTCTGGCTGCTGGTTAGTTGAGGGATTCTTTTTGGGGTGCTGAAGATGTCCTAAAATTAGATAGTGATGGTGAATATCCTAAAAACCATTGAATTGTACACTTTAAACGGGTAAGTTAGTTACAGCTCAAGAAAGCTGGAAAACGTGTTGTGGGTGGGGTTGTGTGCCATCTTGCATGCATTTCCAGGGGTTTAATGACATTCTTGGACGTCACATTGGGAACCCCTGTATCTGCCTGTGTACCTGCCATTGCGGGCTCACCTGGGCCACTGTGATCATGTGCTTTCCCCAGTCCCAGGCCAGCCAGCACCTCCCTGTCACTGTCACCCTTGCACCCCCCAGTCATGCTGTACCAACAGGGAACAGTGCAAACCTTTCTTCTTAGTCTCCAGTTGTGACATGGACCAGAGTCCCAGGAAGCAGTTGATGGCCTCTGTTGCCCAGCCAGCCTCCTTCCTGCTGGCCATGTGGGACTATAACTTGTCCTGTCTCTTGTTCCAGTCTCTTTGGCTATTCCACAAGTTACCCCAGATCTTAGTATTTGGAAGGACAACATTCATTTTGCCCATGTGTGCATTTTGGGTAGAGCTTGGCAGGAGCAGCTGGCTTCTGCTGTCCTCAGTGGCATCTGGGGAGGTGCAAAGGCTAGGGCTGCAGCCATTGAAGCTCATTTTCTTGTCTCCTCTCTCTTCCTCACTCGCTCTTTGGCATGGCTGGTGCTGGCCATCTGCCAGGACCTCTGCCCGGGCTCTGCTGGGACATCCACCAAGGCCTCCTTATGAGGCCTGGGCTTTCTCACATGGTGGCCGGGTCCCAAGGGGGAGCTTCCTGGGGAAGCAGATAGAAGGTGTATCTGTTTTATGACCTAAGTCTTGGAAATCACAGCATTGCTTCTATGGACTGGAGTGGTCACAAGCCCACCCGTGATCAAGGGGAGAAGACACTGACACCACCTCCCCAAGCCAAGTGTTGAGGTTCTGAGGAAAAGGAAAATATTGCTGGGCCCTTTTTGGACCCTGAGTGCCTGGTCTGGAGGACATGTTCAGCACAGATTTGTGGAAATACGTGACTGTTGAAAATGTTCCTGACAGGTCTCTTGGCGTCAGAACTCTTTGCAGTCTGCCCCACACAAACGTGGATCTGATCACACTGCTTTCCAGGCAAGGAGCCTTAGGTAGCTTGAGGCTGTGGCAGGACACAGCCTGGTGTGGGATGGGAGTCTGCAGCCTGAACCATGCCTTTTCCCCAGCCTGCCGGCTGGCTGCCTCCCTCCATTGCCTGTTTACCCCCAAGCTGTGCACAGTCATGCCTGGATATGAGAAGGGAAACAGGGTGGACTGAGCAATACTGCCTTGGGTGGTCCCTCCACCCCTCCCACCCCTTGTAGATCTTGGTCTTTAGAAGAGGCACCAGTGAAGAAGGATGTGGTCTAAATAAAAGCAACAGATGGGAAGAGCTGAGGGACCCATAAAATCTAAGAGGCAGTGCTGGGGGAGCCTGGGAGAGGAGAGGAGACTGGACTTTGTATGCTGTGTTGATTTATAAAACCCTAAATTTGGTAGAAATATTGCAATTCCTGCCTTGTGAGTGGGACAACACCCTGAGTCCAAGTAGCCGAGGGCAGAGGTCAGAGATCATGTTGTATTTGCTTTTAGCTGTTCACTTGGAAAATTTCCATTTTAAGTTTGCATTGCCTGGGGCAGGCAACACACAATCTTTGATCCCACCTCTGCTTTCTGAGCCCAGGACTCATTTGAGTCTCTTGTTTATCAACATTCTTTAATCCCAAACCCTGTGTGGCTTCCCAGGAGCCACCTGGAGGCCACACTGTTTTCCAAGGCCTTGGCTGCAGTCTTGTCCCGGGGCTGCACAGATTGGGAGGTTGGCTCACAACCTGTCATTGTAGGTGCTGAACCCTGGAGGGTGCTGGGTCCCTGTCATGTTGTCCCCATGTCTCTGTGTATGTGCAGAGGTGCTTCTCAAGTGCACCTGTCGACCCAGCCCCTGTTACAGCAGAGTGTACTCTGAAAACAGCTTTATCAGGCAGCCTTCCAAAGGGTTTTGACCTGGGGCAGCTATATTGCAACCAAAGCTTGCATACAGACTAGTTTCTAGGAAAAGGGAAGCAGGATCTGCCTAGCCCCTTTTTGTTAAAGAAATGCAAAAAGTTCTGGGAACACAGGTTTACCCATGTTAAAACCAGTCTGTTTCTGTCTTTTTCCCCTTTCTGTTTCTGTCTCCCTTTTTAATGTAGCTGCAGATAGCAAGGATGAAGAAGTCAAGGTCGCCCCCAGGCGGTCCTTCCTGGGTATGTACCCTGTGCAAGCTGCGCATTCCTTTCACCTCCTTCCTGCAGCTGTACTTCCTCCTGTCATTGCTCCCATCTGTGCATGTGCGTGCGTCAACTTTACCAAGTGTGGCTGAGTCTCTATAGCAAACTAATCAACTCCTAGCTCTGTTGTTTTCAAGCATGAAGTAGTTCTTAGAAGCCTGTCCATGTTCTTCTGTGTGTGGGGAGAGGGGTATGGAAAGGGGAAGAGGGAGGGAGACAGGAAGGGAGGAGAAAAGTTTAGAAACAAATTTTGGACTTTGTTAAATTTATTCCAAAAAATTTTATCCTTTTTGATGCTATTGTAAATGGAATTGTTTTCTTAATTTTAGTTCTTTTTGTTCATTGCTACTTTATAGAAATGTAATTGATCATTGCATGTTGATCTTGCATCAGGCAACTTTGCTGAGCTGAACTGATTTGTTCTAAGAGTTGTTTAGTAGATTCTCTATATATGATTCTGTCATCTGCAAATAGAGATCGTTTTAATTCTTCCTTTACAATTTAGTTGCTTTTATTTCTTTTTCTTAATTACCCTGGTTATACGTGGTGAGACTGATGTGCCTGTCTTGTTCTTCATTTTTGTGAGAAAGCATTCTGTCTTTAACTACTGAGTGTGATATTAGTTGATGGATTTTCCATAGTTGCCTTTCATTAGGTCAAGGCAGTTAGTTCCCTTTGATTCATTGAGTCTATTGGTTGTTTTTATCATAAGAGTTGGAATTTGCCAAATGCTTTTCTGTGTGTATTGAGATGATCCTGTGGGTTTTGTCTTTTATTCTACAATCATGATGTACAACATTGATTGATATTTGTGTATCGAACCAACCTTGCCTTCTTGGGATAAATCCATGTGGTCATGGTGTCCAACACTTTTTATCTGTTGCTGGATTTTGTTTGCTAGTATTGTATTGGGGATTTTTTTTGAATTTGTATTCATAAGGGATAATGGTCTGTAGTTTTCTTGTGATGAATTTGTCTGGATTTAGCATTAGGATGATACTGGCCTTATAAAATAAATTGGAAACTATTCCTCTCCTTTTCTGTCTTTTTAGAGTTTGCAAGGGATTGATACTAATTCCTCTTTAAATATTTGTAGAGTTATCCAGTGAAGCCATCTGGGCTTGGGCTTTTCTTTGTGGGAAGTTTTAAAATTACTAATTCAATCTCTTGTTGTAAGTCTATTCAGATTTTCTGTTTCTTCCTAAGTCAGTTTTGGTAGTTTGTCTGTATTGGAATTTTTCCATTTCACCTAAGTTATCTAATTTGTTGCTATATAATTTTTCTTAGTATTTTCTTATAATCCTTTTTATTTCTGGAAAGTCATTAGTAATGGTTCTTCTTTTATTCCTGATGTTAGTAATTTGATCCCTTCCTTTCCTTTCTTTTTTTGTTAACCTAAAGATTTGTCAATTTTTTTGTTCTTGTCAAATAACCAAGTTTTTAAAAGGTGGGTTTTTTTCTTTTCTTTCTTTTTTTTAACACAACACACCCACATTGGCCATCAAAGAAACCAACTTTTGGTTCTGTTGATTTCACGCTAATATTATTTTCTTCTTTACGGTTGCTTTGGGTTTGATTTGCTCTTTTGCTTAAGGTAGAGGTTAGATCATTGATTTTTCTTTTCTCTTTTCCCTGTTAATGTTGGTGTTTACAGCCATAATTTCCCTCTAAGCAGTGCTTTACTTGGATGTGTGTGTTTTTGTTTTCATGCACCTTAGTGTTTTAAAATTTACTCCAAGATTTCTTCTTTGACCTATTTATTATTCAGGAGTGTGTTAACTTCCACATATTTGTGAATATCCCCAAATGTTTTCTGTTATTGATTTTGAATTTATTTCCATTATAGTCGTAGAACATACTCTGTATAATTCCAGTACCTTTTTTTTTTTTTTAAATTTTTAGAGACATAGTCTTGCTCTGTTGCCCAGGCTGTACTGTGGTCTTGGCTTACTGCAACTTCCGCCTCCCAGGTTCTAGCAATTCCCGTGCCTCAGCCTCCTAAGTAGCTGGGACTACAGGTGCACACCACTGCGCCTGGCCAGTGTTTTGTATTTTTTGTAGAGACGGGGTTTCACTATGTTGACCAAATTGGTCTTGAACTTCTGAGCTCAAGCAGTCTGCCCGCCTCAGCCTCCCAAAGAGCTAGGATTACAGGTGTGAGCCACTGCACCCAGCCAGATTCCAGCACTTTTAAATAGAGGCACATCTTACAGCCCAGCACAGGATCTGTGCTGGAGAATACTCCATGTGCGACTTGAAAAGAATGTGCATTTTGCTGTTGGGTGAAGGTGGAGGGTTGTCTGTTAGGTCAAGTCTAAGATTTCTTTATTGTTTTTCTGTGCAGTTGTTAACATCCATTACCAAATGTGGGTGTGGAAGTCTGTAACTATTTTTGAACTACCTTTTTCTCTTGTTACTTCTGTCAGTTTTTGCCTGTTGTATTTGGGGGCACCGTTGTTTGATAGGGACGTATGTGCGTATTTTCTGTTTTGAGGTCTATTGCTTCTGATGTTAGTGTCATCACTGCAAATCTCCTGTGGTTGCCATTTGATATATTGTTTCCATTGTGTTACTTTTAACCTTTTTGTATCTTTGAATCTAAAATGAGTCTTCTGTATACATGCAATGGATCTTTAAAAAAAAAAAATCCATTCTGGCAATTCTGCCCTTTGATTTGATTGCTTATTTCATTCACACTTAATGTTATAATATGTTCAGATTTACATCTGCTACTTTACATTTTGTTTTCTGTACATCCCATTCCTTTTCCCCTCAGCTGTTACTCATTTACAGCTTTCTTTTATGTTAAGTGAATATTTTTTAGTGTAACATTTTAACTTCTTTAAGTAATGTTTTTTGAATTATTTTCTTATTAGTTACTTGAAGGCTTACAATATGCGTCTTATCAGAATCTACTTCAAATTTATACTAACTTAATTCCAGTGATAGGAACCTTACTCTTCCTACATAGTTTGATTTCCTCCTCCCTTTTTAAATGGTATGATTATTATACATATTATGTCTACATATATTACAATCTAACAATATATTGTTCTGATTGTTCCCTTATATACATTTTATGTCCTTCAAGAACTTGAGAGGAGAACAAACATATATTATGGAGTTATTATATTAACCTTATTTACCATTTGTGGTTCCTTTCATTTCTTTTTCTGACTGAATTACCATCTGCAGTCATTTTCTTTCTCTAATACAGTTTTGATCCCATCTATCTCATTTGTGCTATTAATATTATTGTCAAGCATATTACATTTCTTTATGTTAAAGGCCTCAAACAGTACAATGTGTATTGTTTTATGCAGTTATTTGTAAGTCAAGTAAAAGAGGAGGCCAGGCGCGGTGGCTCAAGCCTGTAATCCCAGCACTTTGGGAGGCCGAGGCGGGTGGATCACAAGGTCAAGAGATCGAGACCATCCTGGTCAACATGGTGAAACCCCATCTCTACTAAAAATACAAAAAATCAGCTGGGCATGGTGGCGCATGCCTGTAATCCCAGCTACTCAGGAGGCTGAGGCAGGAGAATTGCCTGAACCCAGGAGGCGGAGGTTGCGGTGAGCCGAGATCGCGCCATTGCACTCCAGCCTGGGTAACAAGAGCGAAACTCCGTCTCAAAAAAAAAAAAAAAAAAAAAAGAGGAAAAGAGAAGAAATCTAATCATCTTTTATAATAACTTACATAATTGTCTTTACATGTACTCTTTTTCATGTGGATTTGAATTACACCTGGTGTTACTTGTTTTCAGCATGAAAAACTTGTTTTCTGTAAGGTGTGCCTACTAGCAACAGATTCTCCCAGTTCTTGTTTATCTGGGAATGTCTTTATTTTCCCCTTATTTTTTTTTTTTAAATTTTTACTAGATATAAGAATCTGGTTGATGATTTTTTTTTTCTTTTCAGTGCTTTGAATATGTTATTCCACTGCCCTCTGGACTCCATTGTTTCTGATGAGAAGTCAGCTGTTAATCTTATTGGGGTTTCCTTGTAAGTGATAAATTATTTTTCTCTTGCTTCTTTCAAGATTTTGTCTTTGTTTTTTGGCATTCATCATTTAGACTGTGATGTGTCAAGGTGTGGATCTCTTTGTGTTTATCAGGCTTGCAATTTGTTGAGCTTCTTGGGTGTGTAGTTAATATTTTTATCATATTTGGGAAGTTTTCAAAAGTCATTTTCTCCTTGAATTTTTTTTTTTTTTTTCTGCTCCTCTCTCTCTTCTCCTTGAGCTCACCCATTCTGCATGTACTGGTGTACTTTCATGTCATCCCACCTCTCTGAGACTGTGTTCTTTTTCCTTAATTCTGTTTTCTGTTTGTTCTTTAGGCTGCATAATCTTCATTGATCTTTCTTTGAATTCACTGATTCTTCTGCCAGCTCAAATCTATTGTTGAGCCCTTATAGTGAGTTATAAAATTTCAGTTGTGCTTTGCAATGCCAGAATTTCCACTTAGTTCTTTTTTGGAATTTCTGTCTCTTTATTGATAGTTGCTTTTTGATTTGTTGTCATATTTTTTTAAATTCTTTATGCATGGATCCCTTTAGTTATTTGAACATATTTACAATAGCTGTTTTAAAGTCTTTTTCTACTGAGTCCAACACCTGTGTCTCTTCAAAAGCAGTTTGTGTCCTGCTTATCATTATTATTTTTTTTCCTGTGTATGAACCACACTTTGCTGCTTCTTTGTATAACTCATTTTTTGTTGTTGTTGCAAGCTGGATATTTTAAGGCAAACTATAGTAGCAGCTGGGGATATGGATTCCCCTACATGGGGATAGGATGACTTACTGTTTGTTTTGTGATCTGGCTGGACTAATGCAGTCTCTGGGCCTCTCCTTTCTCAGGTGTGGTGGTTCTGGCTGGCCATGACCTTCCCTGATCTTCCTGTTAAGCTTTTGGTCAAACCAGCTGTTGGCCTCCACTCACTGGAGGCTGCCGGCTGATTAGATGATATCCTGGGGCATGTACTCCCCCACAGCTGGGCAGGGGGGCCACTGAGGCCAGTGTTTGGTGGTGGCTGTGTCCCCAGGAGGGCTCCTCTTGGCTGTCCTTTCCAGTTCTGCGTGATAAAATTTGAGCTCATCATGGAGCTTGTAGCGCCTCTTAGTTGCTGGCTGCTGAGGTCTCTGTTGTTTTGTCAGCATCCTTACACTTGGACTTGCACCTGCTTTAAGTAGCAAGTCCCTCTAGGGACTGCTATGGAGCTCTCTGTCCTGATGCCCCCATCCTCAGGACAGAACCTGTTGACCTCTGAGGGTGACAGCTCTGCTCTGAATGCAGCACAGGAAGGGGGTTGTTGCATCTGGTCCTCTTAGTTTACCCCTGCTGATGTGGAACCTCTTCCGGTGAGCAAGCTGAGGTAGGGACGTGGACGCTCAGTGAGCAAGCTGAGGCAGGGACGTGGACGCCCGTTGGGCAAGCTGAGGCAGGGACGTGAGCAAACTGAGGCAGGGACGTGGACGCCCG
>NW_016107639.1:2255079-2264489 GCF_001604975.1 Cebus imitator | reverse complement strand
GGCAGGGACGTGGACGCCCGGTGGGCAGGCTGTGGCAGGGACGTGGACGCCCGGTGGGCAGGCTGAGGCAGGGATGAGGACGCCTGGTGGGCAGTGACTTGGACGCCTGGTGGGCAAGCTGAGGCAGGGACAGGGACGCTCGGTGAGCAAGCTGAGGCAGGGACGGGGACGCTCGGTGAGCAAGCTGAGGCAGGGACGTGGATGCTCGGTGAGCAAGCTGAGGCAGGGACGTGGATGCTCGGTGAGCAAGCTGAGGCAGGGATGTGGATGCTCAGTGTTCTCTGCACCTGCGCCGTTGGTGGGGGCTGGTTGGAGGAAGGGAGGCTGGGCAGACAGGAGCTGAGCAGGCGATGAAGTGTTGGGTGCCTGCCTCTCCTGCAGTGGCAGTGGGGGGAGAGAGCCCCGTCTTCTTGGCTGCCTGCTGGGAGTAGAGCTTTTGTCACAAGGGGATAGGGAAGGCGGTTGTGACCCAAGTGTCACAAAGTTGCTGTTCCTGTGGCCACTTAGAAGGTTTTCTTGGGTAAGTGTTCCTCCATTTGCTGTGTGTCCCTAAGACACGTCAGAGACTTTAAGTGGCTGCTGTTTGTAAAGTTCACCTCTCACAGTGGTTTTGTTGGGGAGGGTCTTTGGAGAACCTCGCACCGCTATTCTGGAAGTGTCCACCGCCTCTGTTGTTTCTGAGCGGGCTGAAACCCTGATGGCTGGAAGTATGAAGAATGTTTCAGGCTGGGAGAACAGCACTCTTGTGTTTCTGTTCAATGGCACATTGAGTAAAGGCAGCAGCTGAGCATCCTCCGCTGGTATGTCACGGAGGAGCGCCTGGAACTGTCCTGAAGTCCTCTTTATAAGTAGGTAGCCCTGCCCGGGCGTGGTGGCTCACGCCTATAATCCCAGCACTTTGGGAGGCTGAGACGGGTGGATCACCTGAGGTCAAGAGTTAGAGATCAGCCTGACCTGCGCGAAACCCCATCTCTACTAAAAATACAAAAAAATTTAGCTGGGCGTGGTGGTGGGTGCCTGTAATCCCAAATACTTGGGTGGCTGAAGCAGGAGAAGAATCGCTTGAACCTGGGAGGTGGAGGTTTCAGTGAGCCGAGATTGTGCCATTGCACAGCCTGGGCAACAGAGGGAGACTCTGTCTCAAAAACAAAAAACAAAAAACAAAAAAGCAAGTGACTTGGGGAAAACTTTATTCCAGTGCCATCTGGGCTGGGGCCTTTCTGGGCTATTTTTGCTGTGTACGATGATGTGTTTGTGTCTTGACTTCGGGTGGAAGCATTCAGGCCAGAGGGCCACGGTGCCCTTTGCCGCAGTGACAGCCCAGCCCCTCACCTCTCACCTGTCCACTGTTGGGTGCCCGACTGAGCAGACTCTGAGCAAATCAGGGGCCTGGAGATGTCGATTAGGATAAAGGGGGGAAAGGCCACTGAAAATGAGAGGAGGCTGAGAGCAGGCAAGGCTGCCCGACAGGGCCTGTCCGGGTCCTCTCTCCCAGGGCCTCCCTGGCTCTGGCCAAGGAGGCTGCAGGAGCGTGAGTCTCAGTAGCTGTTAGGGAAGTGTGGCGGTGAGGGCGGGCTGTCTGTGCAGCCGTGGACTGGGACACAGACGCTGGTCTCTACAGTGGTGGTTTTGTCCTTGCTGAGTGGGAAGGTGTTTGTTTCCTGGGGGTCCTCTTTGGAAGCTGGCATGGCTCCCCCTTGGGCTCAGTCCCTGCTCTGCCTGTCCTGCTCACCTGGGGTGTGGTGGGGGATCTGTCACTCTCTGAGGGTCTTTGGTGGGGATCTCTCTGCGTCCTCCTGTGGCCCCGGCCGTGCCATCTCCCTGTGTCCCTGTGCTGCCTGCTGCACGGATGGCAGGACTAGAGGGGGTCGGTGAGAACAGTGCCGGCCTCGAAGGCTAAGAAGGGCATTTATATTCATTCTGCAGCAGGTGGTGTGGCCGTCTTTGTTAAATTCTTTGGTGTCCCTGATCCTTAGGATAAAGTAAAAGTGGGCCCTGGTGGCCTCAGGAGCCTCCTCTCTGTGCTCTCCCAGCTGCAGCCTGAGCCCCTCAGGTCCCTCCAGATGAGCCCCTGTGTGCCTGGGGTCCTGCTGAGCCCTGCTTCCAGCTCCGGGCCTGGGTGGTGCCCGTTTGCTCCCCTCCAGGTTGTCTCAGGGCATTTCCCAGGACAGGCTTTGTCTGCTTAGCCGAAGTAGGGGGTGGAGAAACAGATGCAGCAGGTAGGGCTCAGACCTGTGCCAAAGGGCAGCTCGCAGGAGACTGCGTGAGCCTGGACCAGGGATTTGAAGGAAGGGGGAGGTTTTTTGTTTTTTCATGGGGAGTTGATTTGTATTTTTAAAAATATTGAGATAGTCACAAAATTAAAGTGGGAGTATGATACAGTTTAGCTGCTGCACTGATGCGTGATGCCACCCATGTATTTTAGCATGCAGGACCCAAACCAGGACATCCTCCGTAACCACACTCCACTGTTCACATTGGGAGCCTGGCCTTGATGATCACCTCCTCCCTCCTGAGACCCCAGATGCCTCCCCGGCTGTCTCAGTGACATCCTCCTAGGGAAGGAGTCCTCACAATCCGCCCCCTCTTCACTCTGTCACCCCACATTCTAGAGATGGGTTGCAGACCAGCTGTTTTGTGGGTGTCCTGGGGGGAGCCACTGTCCTCTGAGGACCCGAGTCCTCAGAGAGGGATGGGGGCTGGTGTGAGTGGCGAGGGAGCCCCTCCTCCAAGACTGCCCTAGCTGGGCACTGGGTGGGGACAGGCAGAGCGAGAGGGAATGGGAGCGCCAGACTGTCTAAAAGAGCAGTTTTCTCCCCTCCAGAATGTCCCTGGGCTTCGTGGCCCGGGAGGCTCCGTGGCCCTGTGAAAGTCACCCTGTGGCTCGGGGGTGGAGCTCGGCGTTACTGAGATGCCATTCACACCCTGTGATCACCTGTCGACTGTGAGATCTGTTGGTCCTGACAGTGCCTGCAGGCGTCTGAGGTTGGCAGTTAGTTCTGCGTTGTGTTTGAAACCAGTGCTGTGATACCCTCCAGCTGTCCCAGTCCCAGCAGGAAGCTCTCTGGACTTCTCTGTCCCTCTCATGTTTGTTACTAGAACGGGCTTCCCACCCAGACCCCAGGAGAGGGCTCTTGGATCTCACACAAGAAAGAATTTGAGGGGAATCCATAAAGTGAAAGCAAGTTTATTCGGGAGGTAAAGGAATGAGAGCATGGCTGCTGCATAGACAGAGCAGCCCCGAAGGCTGCTGGGTGCCCATTTTTATGGTTATTTCTTGATGATATGCTAAACAAGGGGTGGATTACTCATGCCTCCCCTTTGTAGACCATGTCGGGTAACTTCCTGACGTTGCCATGGCATCTGTAAACTGTCATGGCGCTGGTGGGAGTGTAGCAGTGAGGGCGACAGAGGTCACTGTTGTGGCCATCTTGGTTTTGGTAGGATTTGGCCGGCTTCTGTACTGCAGGCTGTTTGATCAGCAAGGTCCTTATGACCTGTGTCTTGTGCTGACCTCCTGTCTCCTCCTGTGACTGAGAATGCCTGACTGTCTGGGAAAGCAGACCAGCGGTTCTCAGCTCATCTGACCCAGCCCCTGTTCATGATGGAGTTGCTCTTTTTCCAATGCCTTGGACATGTTGGCTGTCAGATCCTCTTACACCAGGATCTCTCTTGTGTTCTGTGACATAAAAACACAATCTGATGAGAAATCGGATCTTCCTTGCCCATTTGGAGACAGTTTCCTGATACACATTCCCCAAGTGGCAGAACTGCTTTTTAATCCAGCAGCAGCTGGACTGATGGAGGCTGAGCGCTGGTCTGTTCCTGGGGGTCCCCATGGGGGGTGCCGGAAAAGCAGACCTCTCTGTGAATTGAGGGCAGGTACGATGGAAGGTTCTGAGAATCAGCTGCTCTCTGCAGGCAGCTGAGGGTCCCGAGGGCTCAGTGCACACCAGGGTGGGCCTCTGGTCAGTCCCACAGGCCTGGAAACATTCATTCAGCATTCAGCGCCTCGTTTTCAAGCCCTATCTTTGGTGCTGCTGTCTAGAAACACAGCATGGGAAGTCATGGCATGTGAGTTAGCTGTTCTGTTAGCACCTTGCGTGGCCATGGGCATGTGTCCAAATTGCGTTCTTGCCCTTTTGTTCTTGTTCTCGGAGTCCCCTCCCCTCCCACAGCCACGTGCCCTCTCAGATTCCTGCGAGCTCAGCAGTGTGGGGGGCCCAGTTGCTTTGGAAAGTGGAGTGCCCTTCCCTCCTGGGTGCCTCAGGATAGGGCCAGGTCTTCCAGGAGGAATTCTAGGCCTCTCTTCTTTATTACCTGATTTTAAAACTTTTAGTGAAAATATCCTGACACACTAGTCTCTCAGAATTGTAGAAAACATTCTGTTCCACCTGACATATCAGGCGTCTCCTGCGTCCTCTGACTTTTCCTGACTGAACTTAGAGATCTCATTCCCGCTTTCTGAGCCTTCCCAGGTCAGCCTCAGCCAGCATCTTCCTTACCCGGCTCCTCCCTGCCACCTGCTCCAGTTCTCCAGCACATGTGAGCTGACAGTTAATGGTAGACGGCTGCTGAATTTTTTCAGATTGTCCTGGATACAGATGATGGCACCTTAACTCCCAGACTTGGAGTTGATGGAACTGTTTTCAACTTCAGTATCATAAAATGCTAAATAAGTATTTACTAATAAGCAGTTATTAATAAAATAAGTAGATACTTAACACCTGCATCTTTTGGTATAAGACAAACCATATGCATTAAAATTTTTATTTTGTTATATATTAAAGATACAATTTACATAACATAAAATTCACCATTTTATCACTATTTAAAAGTACACAGTTCAGTGGTTTTTAGTGTATTTACAGAGTTGTGCAGCCATTACCACTATCTCATTAGGGAGCCTTTCATCACCCCAAAAGATACCCCTTTGAAGCAGCTTCCCTCTTTTCCTGAGTTCCCTCTTCCCCCAGCCCGACAGCGGCCCATCTGCGGCGCTGTGGACTTGCCTGTGCTGGAGACGTCATAGGAACGGACTCATAAACATGTGGTTCCTGTGTCTGGCTTCTGTGACTTGCTGTCCTGTTTGAAGTTTCATCCATGCTGTTGCACGAATCTGCCCTTTCTTCGGCTGAGTAATATTCCACCATGCTGCAGGCTGCCTTCTGTTTGGAGATTTGCCCCCACCTCACCCGTGCATCTCAGCTGCCTCACCTGTTTCTTACCCTGCCACCCTCGAAAGCCCCTCCGCTGGCCATGAGTGGCAAATGCATTGAATTGAAGGTGTCTGGGGTGTGGTTAAGCTCCCTAGTGCCTTTTTTTGTTGAGATGGAGTCCCACTCTGTAACCCAGGCTGGAGTGCAGTGGTTCAGTAGCAGCTCAGTGCAACCTCTGCTTCCTGGATGCCAGTGATTCTTGTGCCTCAGCCTCCCGAGTAGCTGAGATTACAGGAGCACGCCCCACGCCTGGCTAATTTTTGTATTTTTAGTAGAGATGGGGTTTCACCATGTTGGCCAGGCTGGCCTTGAACTCCTGACCTCAGGTGATCCATCCGCCTCAGCCTCCCAAAGTGCTGGCATTACAGGTGTGAACCACCACACCTGGTCACCAGCGCCTATTTAAGAGGACCCTCTGCCTCGAATTTTGGTGATACCAAGTGAGACTGTCCTGTATGAGCTGCCGGGCTGAGATGCAGGTGGACCTAATCACTCAGTTGTTAGGGACTGTGGCAAGAGCCTGGGGCTGCACTTGGCCAAGGAGGCTCAGCTGCGTCATCAACTCAGGCCTGTCATGCTTCCTCTCCACCACAGCACATGCTGCCTTCTTTCTTCTCAGCAATGCAGGGAGTGTTGCCAAAAGGCACACGAGGCTCTGTTTCCTCTGGTAACGCACTGACGCTGGGTGCTGCCCCAGTGCGGCACGTCTTCCTGGCACCTCAGAGAGCATGGCCAACCAGATCTGGGGGAAGAGACGCAGGCTGGAGGCAGGTTTCTGGGAGGAGCATTGAGGATGAGGTGGCCTGTCTCCTGCTCATCTAGATCCTGCCACCTCCTTTTTCTTCTTTGGAGAAAAATCTTTTCAAGTTGCCGCACATTTTTGAATCAGTTTGTGTGCTTTTTTGTTGTTGGGTTGTAGGAGCTCTTTATATATTCTAGACATCAAATTCTTATCAAATATGTGATTTGCAAATATTTTCCCTTATTCCACTGGTTGGCTTTTTACTTTGATTTTTGTCCTTTGAAACACATACTAGTTTTTTTTTTTTTTTTTGAGACAGGGTCTCACTCTGTCACCCAGGCTGGAGTGCAGTTATACAGTCATGGCTCACTACAGCCTTGAACTTCTGGGCTCAAGGGATCTTCGTGCTTCAGCCTCCCAAGTAGCTGGGATCTCAGGTGCGCACCACCAGGCCCTGCTAATGTTGTATTTGTTTGTAAAGATGGAATCTCATTATGTTCAGAACCTCCTGGACTCCCTGCTGTTTTCTGGGAGGTGCTGCACATGAGCACATGCCCTGCTGTGTTCTGGGAGGGGCTGCACATGAGCACGTGCCCTGCTGTTTTCTGGGAGGTGCTGCACATGAGCACATGCCCTGCTGTGTTCTGGGAGGGGCTGCACATGAGCCCGTGCCCTGCTGTGTTCTGGGAGGGGCTGCACACCGTGCCCATCTTTCCTCTGGCCCTGCCTCCACTGTGGCCCCTTTCCAGCTCAGATACTGGGCAGTGTCTCACTCAGTGAGGGAGTGTGGAGCAGGAAGGGGGGCACAGATCTAGGGTCAAGAGGGACGGGGAGAAGGTGCACATCCTGACCACTCCTGCCCTCACTGCACTGCCAGCCCGACAGGCAGCCAGCCCAACACCCCTGGCCTCTCTGCCCTGTGATGCCCCAAAGCCCCGCTAACCTCACCACACCCATAACCTCCCTGTCCCTCTAACCTCACCCCTCAGCACCCCCTAGCCCAGTAGACTTCACCGCCTCCCATCACCCCACCCCTGCAGCCCATGCCCTGGCTCTGCTGCTGTAAGGACAGGTCAGGGGCGGGCGCAGTATGCGCTGCTATAAGGACGGGTGAGGGGCGGGTGCAGCACGCGCTGCGCAGGCTTCTTGGCAAGTTTGTCTCTGTGTACCTTTTCCCTGCAGCTGCTGTGTCCCCAGGACTGTGTGTCCACCTGCCTCCTTTAATTTGCTAATTTATGTGAGTGCTTATGAGTGTGGTTTCTACAGATCCATCATCTAGCAAGTGACAAGGTGCAGGAAGGGTATGGCTTGGATTTACTGAGCGTAACTGCGGCTGAAGCCTGTTATAGAACTCAAGACCAACTCACTGAATCCTCAGAATGTCCTAGGAGTGGTCCCCATCTCTTCCTGGTAACATCTGAGGAACAGGAGACTGTGGTTAACCCGAGGGGGCTGCGCCCCTAACCCGGGCATCAGATTCCAAGGACTGCAGGGCACTCCCCACACTGTACGGCTTCTCAGAGACTAATTCATTTGAAGAACTTTAGCAAGTTTTTGTTTGTTTTTAAAGAGACAGGTGTCTCTGTGTTGCCTAGGCTGGCCTCAACTCCTGGACTCAAGTGATCCTCCCTCCTCAGCCTCCCGAGGAGCTGGGGCTCTAGGTACCCACTGCACCTGGCCTGATGTCATCATCTTTTATGTTGAGTTAATATTTGTTTCAAGACTCTTTCACACGTTGTTCACCAGGGTGTGACCAAGAACATGTGGCTCCTCCTCTGACCTTGACCTTCCACTGCATTCCCGTCTCTCCTCCCCGTCCTTGACCTCTCACCGGTTCCTGTCTCTCCTCTGACCCTGACCTCTCAGTTCCCATCTCTCTTCACTGACCTTGACCTCTTACTCGGTTTCCGTCTCTCCTCCTCTGACCCTAACCTCTCGCTGGGTTCCCATCTCTCCTCTGACCCTGATCTCTTGCTCAGTTCCCTCTCTCCTCCCTGACCTTGACCCCTCACTTGGACCCTAAGCTGTGCTGAGGTTGCTTCTCCCTTTCACCCTAGACTTTGACCCCCACCACTTCTGGCAGTGGAGCAGCTTCGCGGACTACGTGCAGTGTGTCGTGGCCTTCACGGGCCTGGTGGGCTACATCACCTACCTGTCCATTGACTCCACCCTGTTTGTGGAGACCCTGGGCTTCCTGGCCGTGCTGACCGAAGCCATGCTGGGCGTGCCACAGCTCTACCGCAACCACCGCCACCAGTCCACGGAGGGCATGAGGTAGGCCAGGGTGCCACTGCAGAAGCACCACTGCTCCATAGGTACCACATGGCTGCAGACTTGTAAAAATCAAGCGCACATGTGTCTGGCTATGTATTTTGCATGTTGACCTGTGAAGCTGCTGGTTAAAGAATGGTCCGGTTCATAGGCCATGGCCCCTCAACCTTGAGTTGGAGCAGATGAACTCACATGGGCTGCGTGAGGGGCGGCTGAGACCCTGTTGTTGGCAGGTGACCCAGCATGGGGTTGGGAGATGCTCCTTCAGGGCTGTCGAGGCAGAACCTTCCAGTGGGAGGGATGTACGAGGGCCTGGCCAGACGGGGCAGAGCAGGCTCGGCACCCCCAGCCAGGAGGGGTGCAGGGCAGCCAGCTGGCCTGGGGTCAGGGCAGGTCTGGTGGGGCAGGGACGGCGGTCGGTGGGCTGCCTGGGACACTGTCCTCTGTCTCTCCCCATTGGCCCTAGCACAGCCCCTGGCCTCTGAGGTATATGGCAAAGGCTGGACGGGCTGATGTTCAGAACCACAGAGCATGCCTGGGCACGCCCGTGACCACCTGGGACAGGGCACAGCATGAGTGGCACGATTCCCACCAGCTCAATCGAGGTCCTAGATGGAAACCACATTGTAATAAAAACTGATCTGCTGCTGCGGTGGGACAGAAAACTCTTGTCCTTCACACCTTCCACCCCAAGGCCCACTCCTCCATGAGGACCTCCCCATGCCCAGTCCTCACTGAGGACTCCCCTGTGCCCGCTCCCCACTGAGGACACCCCTGTGCCCGCTCCTCACAGAGGACACCCCTGTGCCCGCTCCCCACNCACTGAGGACACCCCTGTGCCCGCTCCTCACAGAGGACACCCCTGTGCCCGCTCCCCACTGAGGACACCCCTGTGCCCGCTCCTCACTGAGGACATCCCTTTGCCCTCTCCCCACTGAGGACATCCCTGTGCCCGCTCCTCACTGAGGACTCCCCTGTGCCCGCTCCTCACTGAGGACATCCCTTTGCCCTCTCCCCACTGAGGACATCCCTGTGCCCGCTCCCCACTGAGGACTCCCCTGTGCCCGCTCCCCACTGAGGACATCCCTGTGCCCTCTCCCCACTGAGGACACCCCTGTGCCCTCTCCCCACTGAGGACACCCCTGTGCCCTCTCCCCACTGAGGACACCCCTGTGCCC
>NW_016107639.1:2224989-2249954 GCF_001604975.1 Cebus imitator | reverse complement strand
CTCCCCACTGAGGACACCCCTGTGCCCGCTCCTCACTGAGGACACCTCTGTGCCCGCTCCCCACTGAGGACACCCCTGTGCCCGCTCCCCACTGAGGACACCCCTGTGCCCGCTCCTTACTGAGTACCCCCTGTGCCTGCTCCTCACTGAGGACCCCCCTGAGCCTCCACACTTAGCTTAGGTCTGGTCTCTGTCACAGATGCTGAGGCTGTGATTTGGAGGGAATGGTGTTCTTGGATTTGTTATTTGTGGGAAACAGCCTGGAACAGAGGTGGCCAACGTGTGTTTTTGTGTTTGAGAACGGGTGCCCAAGGGCCATAGCACCCCTTCCAGGGCTTCTACGGACTTCTGAGTATTTGCAGGACTCCCCCATGTGTAGGCAGAGGTGTGAGGGGCTGCAAGTCCTGTAGCATGTAGGTTCAGGTACCAGTTATAGGTAAATGTATGAGAGCTTGTTGCAGGTGTGGAGTGGTGGTAGGGGGTGAGATGTAGGTACAGGTCAGGGTTACAGGTGTAGATATTAATACTGGTGTGGGGTGCAGTTACAGGTGTGTGTTGTAGGTATGGGTGTGGGGCATAGGGACAGGTGTGGGGTATGGGTATGGGTGTGGGCAGTAAGTACAGGTGTGAGGTGTAGGTACGAGTTGGGGTGTGCAGCGTGGGGTGTAGGTGTGTGTTGTAGGTACGGGTGTGGGGCATAGTAGGTGTGGGTTGAGGTAGGGGTGTGGGGCATGGGTACAGGTGTGGGTTGTAGGTACAGGTGTGGGGTGCTGGCATGGGTGTGAGGTGTAGGTACAGGTTGGGATGTGTTGTGGAGTGCTGGTGGGGACTGGGCTACCTTGGTTGGTGTGGTTACAGTGAATCAAGACCACTGGGGTTGCTGAGGTTTCCTGGGTGAGGGTGCGTGGAGGCCTGAGAGGGTAGTCATGGCTGGAATAGGTTCCCTTACTGTTGGGTTGGGCAGTGGCAGCCCTGAGGGCTTTGGTGTGGGGTCCGACAGGCAGGGATGCTCTCAGAGAGAAAGGGGGTCTCTCGTGGCTGGTCATGATGGCTCACACTTGTAATCCCAGCACTTTGGGAGGCCAAGGCGGGCGGATTGCCTGAGCTCAGGAGTTTGAGACCAGCCTGGTCAACATCATGAAACCCCGTCTCTACGAAAATACAAAAGATTAGGCGGGCATGGTGTTGTGCACCTATAGTCCCAGCTACTCGGGAGGCTGAGGCAGTAGAATTGCTTGAGGCAGGGGTTGCAGTGAGCTGAGATCACGCCATTGCACTCCAACCTGGGTGATAGAGTGGGACTCCATCTCAAAAAAATAAATAAATAAACTATACAAAGAGATAGTGAAAAATCAAATAGATAAAATAGGATATTTAAAAAATTTCAAATAATCTTAAGGCAGGAATAAAACAGCAGGGACAAGCTGAGAACCAAAAAAAAATAAAATGGTCTACCTAAATTCAAACATATCAATAGTAACATTAAATGTCAGTGGTCTAATCATACCAATTAAAGGAGAGAGATGTTCAGATTAATTTAAAAAGAAACATAAAACTCAACTACATACTGTTTACAGAAAACTCACTTTAATTACATCTGTAGCTGATGCCTGGCGTGCAGGGATGTCCTGACCAGGCGGCCGTGCAGTGACACATTAAAAATAAAAGGATGAGGCCGGGCGCGGTGGCTCAAGCCTGTAATCCCAGCACTTTGGGAGGCCAAGGCGGGTGGATCACGAGGTCAAGAGATCGAGACCATCCTGGTCAACATGGTGAAAAAATACAAAAAATTAGCTGGGCATGGTGGCACGTGCCTGTAATCCCAGCTACTCAGGAGGCTGAGGCAGGAGAATTGCCCGAACCCAGGAGGCGGAGGTTGCGGTGAGCCGAGATCGCGCCATTGCACTCCAGCCTGGGTAACAAGAGCGAAACTCCGTCTCAAAAAAAAAAAATAAATAAATAAAAATAAAAATAAAAGGATGGAGAAAGACACCATCCATGTGTGACTCAAACCTTGGAGGAGCTGTATTAATATCAGACAATGGACATTTGCCTTGAATAAAAAGAGACATTGCATCACGATAAACAGGTGAATTCACCAAGAAGATACAACAGTTCTAAGTGTGTATGCACTTAACAATAGAGCCTCAAAGTACATAAGAGGCCAGAACTGATAGAAACGCAAAGACAAATCCACCATTACAGTTAGGGACTCCAGCTCTCCTCAGTAAGTGATGGAAGAAGTAGACGAAATTAGCAGGGATATAGAAAATCTGACCCCAGCAACCAAGTGAACGTACACATTCTTTTCAGAAGCCCATGGGACATTCACCAACACAGACCACAGCCTGAGTCATGAAAGTTTATTTAAAAGAACTGAAATTGTCCAGAGTATTTTCTGTGACTATAATATAATTAAGCTAGAAATTAATAGCAGAAATAGATCTTAAGTCTCCAAAGATTTAGAAGCTAAACAAGATACTTTTAAACAATCTGTTAGAGAATGTCTTAAACTATTGAGAATAGTTTGAACCGAAAGATGCAACACCTTATCAAAATGTGTGGGATGCAACTAAAGCAATCCTTAAAGTTAACTTTGTAGTATTAAATGCTGATTTTAGAAAAGGAAAGTTCTGAAATCATCAGTGAAGCTTAAGGAACTGGAAAATGAAATGCAAAATAAGCCAAGCAAGCAGAAGGAAGGAAATAATAGAGCTAACACCAGGCAACAAAAATAAAAAGAACTGCAGAAGTATAAAAAATGAAACCCAAAGCTGCTGCTTTGAAACAAATCATTAATCAATAAACCGGTAGCTGGAATGACAAGCAAACACAGATTGCCAGTATTTGGAATGGAGGAGGGTATTCTGTAGACCCAACAGGCAGTCGATGTACTTCATGCCCATGCATTTGAAAACTTGGATAAAATGGACCAATTCCTTTGACCCAAGAAGAAATAACTTGAATATTATTAAATAGATAATGCCTATCTATTAAGGAAATTGGATTCATCATCTAAAATCTGAAAAGGCTCTTTTTCAAGGAAAGCCAGAATCGTGTGTGTGTGTGTGTGTGTGTGTGTGTGTGTGTGTGTGTGTGTGTTTACATAGAATTAGTCAACTGATTAAAAACAAGTGTTGAAACTCAAGTGTGAGCTGACGCTGCATGCCAAATAAAGCCACGGGCTTTGTGTGGGGAGTAGCCCGTCCCTGACACAGGCATGGCCGCCTTTGTCGCTCTCAGGAAGTACTCATCCTGGGAAATCTTAGCCGTGTGTGAAGGTCAGGTGATCGCCCTGTTTCCTGTCCTGGGTGTGAGGGGTCAGCCAGAAGCTGGGCAGGACAGAGGCGGAGTCACTGAGCAATGCTTGGGCGCCTGCTGTGTCCAAGGCTAATATGGGATGAGTCGGCCTTTGCACAGGGGCTGTGGTCCCAGGGCCTGGAGTCCCACCCCAAGTCAGCTCTGCAGCCCTGCCTGGGCCTAAAGGAGGTGGTGGTGGGGGGGATTCTGGGGCCTGAGCTGACTGCTGGGGTGTGCCAGAGCAGAGCACTGTGGGCTTGAGAGAGAGAAGGGTGCAGACACCGGCTCTCTCCTCCCACGGGTTCCCAGCTCCAGCCTGGACCCCTGCCCTGATCCACACACCTGGCCACAGCTGTGCTTGAAGACCCTCGTGCAGGGCGGCCCCGGCACCCAGGCTGCCTCAGCAGGCAGGTGCCCACTCTGGTTTACGAGCAGGACAGAGGCCGTGGGGTATGGGGCAGCCGTGTCTTGTCCTCTCTGTCAAGACAGCGCTCCCTGCCCAGGCTCTGCCGCTGGCCTTGGGAGCTGTGGAAGGGCCAGCAGCCGCTGAGTTAAACATTTCACGTGGGAAAGCGCAGTGGTGCTCATGTTCACTGCTAGGCAAGCCAGGGCACGAACGAAGCGGTGGGGAAGGGTGTTCTCACGACTGTGGGTGGCGGCTGCTCCCTGTTCACTCAAGGGAGGGAAGGTTTGCACCAATCACCAAGGAGGGAGGCCTGGCCGGCAGAGACCTGAGAGCAGCTGTTCTGCTCCGCTGCGTGCCTGGTGGCCCTGAGGTGCATCCTCAGCACCCTCCCAGGCCTGGCCCCTCCCGGAATTGCCACTGCCTGCCAGAGGCCCTGACCCCCTCGGTTGCTCACCCTGCCACCCGCTGTGGTCTCGAGCAGATCTTTCTTCTTGGGTCGGATCCCCTGGAACCCCAGCCAGGCGGCAGCTCCTGAGGCCACAGGGCGGGGGGTTGGGTGGGACAGGCAGGGTCAGGGTGTGTCCTGTGGCCCCCTGGGGTGGCCCCAACCTCCTGGTGTCCTTGACCCCCCGGGTCACCCCACTGACTGCCTGGGTGTCCCCTCAACTCCCTGATTGCCCAAGCCTCAGGTCGCCCCACTGACTTGGTGTCCCCTCAACCCCCTGGGTGCCCCTGAGCCTCAGGTCGCCCGCTGACTGCCTGGGTGTCCCCTCGACCCCCTGGGCGTCCTGAGCCCCACATCACCTGCTGCCTGGGTGTCCCCTTGACCCCCTGGGTATCCTGAGCCCCACGTCACCTACTGATTGCCTGCTTGTGTCTCCGCAGCATCAAGATGGTTCTCATGTGGACGAGCGGTGATGCCTTCAAGACAGCCTACTTCCTGCTGAAGGGCGCACCCCTGCAGTTCTCTGTGTGCGGCCTGCTGCAGGTGCTGGTGGACCTGGCCATCCTGGGGCAGGCCTACGCCTTTGCCCACCACCCTCCGAAGCCGGCACCTCACACCGTGCACCCCGCCAGCACCAAGGCCCTTTGAGGGTGGAGAGGACGAGGATGTGGGACCGCCAGCCTTGGGCACTGGTGGGCCCTGACCTCCCCACGGGGAGGGTGGGTGCTGTGGCCCCTGCAGGTGTGGGGGAGATGGGGTCCTGGTGTCAGAGTCTCTGTCAGTCTCTGTGGGGTCTCTCTGGGTGGGCAGTGGGGGTGGGGCTGGGATGCCGTTTGTGCTCAACAGGTCGGCCAGGGTGGATCTGACCCCGAGCTCTGGGTTTCGGGTGTTTTCAGGGTGATAATAGAAAGCAAGTGTTTCTCCTGTTTCCTCTCACGAAACACCACCTGAGCCCAAGGTACACATGGGGAGGCGGAAGGCAGCCCACGGGACCCTGCTCCAGGTGGACATACGGGCCAGCGGCCTCCAGCCATGAAGCTGTGGGGGCCTCGGGATACCCACAAGTCCTGTGAGCAGAGCCCTCAACCTTGAAAGACCCTGGCCGGATCCCCTGCTTGGACTGGGGTGGCCTCTGCTGCTAGGGACCGGCATAGGGGCAGGCCGGGGTTTTCTCTTCCTGGCACGTGTGGAAAGGCAGCTGTGGGGATGCAGGGTCACCTGCTCCTGCTTTCCTGGGCGGTCGGAGCGGCTGCCTCCTGAGGCGCAGACAGGCCCAGGCGCCCTGAGGTTCTGCTGTGTCCAGCCTCGCAGGGCATCGCCAGAGCAAGCTCAGGCTGCTCTTGCCAGAGGCTCTGCTTCTCCTTGAGTCCTTGGGGACGTGGCAGATGCTGGCGACCGTCAGACAACGTGGAGGCCCTGGTGGGCGAAGGCCGAGGGGGCCGGGCTGAGGCCCCTGCACGCCACCCCTGGGCTCCTCTGGCAGAGATCCCTTCCTTCTGGGCGCTGACTGTTCCGCCGGATGCAGCTTAGCTGTCTCTCTTCCAGGAGAGAGATGGCCTCGGTCCAGGAAGCGGAGGGGGCTGGTCCTGGCTGATGGCCCCTCGCCCTGCCGTCCTGGACTTTTGGCCTGAAGCAAATTCCTGAGTGGGGTGGTGGCCCTGCCGGGTGCTGTCCCGTCCCCTGTCCCTTGCCCGCCCCCGTGTGCCAGCTCATGCAGTTCTGGCTGCAGTGGGAACCACTGGTCTGACCCTTGTCACCCCACGTTCTGCCCCCACCCCATTTTCAGTTTAACTCGAGGTCGCACCGTGTCAGCACCACTGCGCTGACTGCGGCTGGCCCCCAGGCCTCAGAGTTCTGGATGCTTCCATGCGGCTCCAACAGGCCGTCGTCTTCCCCTCCGCGGGCGCAGGGGCCGCTTCCCACAGGCCTCTGAACGCAACGCCGGGCGGTGGCTGTGGTCGTGGCGAGATGCTCCAGGCTGCCTCCTCCTCCTGCGTTTCCTCAGAAAAACTTGAATGTCTGAGTGAGGGTCCTGCTTTGCTCTCTGGCTTGTGAGATGCTTTGAAAATTTTTATTTTTTAAAGATGAAGCAATTAATAGCGGTAATTGCCTCACATTAAAATGTCACCGATTGCAGGCGCGGTGACTGCTGAATGTACCCCCCGTGGCGACTTGGAATCAATAAACCGTGTGTGGATCTCGTGTGGTGTGGTGGGGCCCCAGGCAGGGGGAGGGGTCTGGTGCTGGCCTGGGCTCTGGCACCTCAGGAGGCTCCTCCTGGACACAGAGACGACAGCCCAGCCCCCTCGGACATGTCACTGCCTGTGCCTGTGGACCGGGGGCGCGGGTCCTTCAGCTGCTCATGGGTGGGTTTGGCGCTGCCTCGGCTGCTTTGGCCTCTGCAGCT
The DNA here is from genome assembly GCF_001604975.1 of Cebus imitator. Classification (NCBI taxonomy): domain Eukaryota; kingdom Metazoa; phylum Chordata; class Mammalia; order Primates; family Cebidae; genus Cebus; species Cebus imitator. Next base: position 2,243,396 of record NW_016107639.1, on the reverse strand, counting down.
GCCACATCTGCCTTCTCCCTCCCACCACCAAAGCCTGAAAGCATGGGAAGGGTCTCCTTTAAAAGGAGGTGTTTCTAGATTTGCGATCTCAGAGCAGCACACAGAGATGGAGCTGTGTGCGCACAGTGATTTTTTTCTGTGTAGTGTTTACAGTGGAGGCAACATGTGAGCTTCTTGTCCAGTAAACAACCAGGTGTGCGGGTGGAGGTTGCAGAGCAGGGTTTGGGTTGAGGCCCATCCGGGTGCGAGGAGAGGGCACGGTCAATATCCAGGCAGCATCCCTGAGGGAAGGTGGAGAGTAAGGCCAGCGTGTCTGGAACGTGTGGGACACAAATCACTGCCCTCAAGTGGTGGACGGTGCCACATGAACCAGAGCTCTAGGGTGGGGATGGGAGACGGGGACCACTCTGGGCCACCAGGTTTTAACAGGGAGGAAATGGGAACAAGGTGTCAGCCCTGCGTGGCGGGGGCTGGACCGGGGGGTCACTGTGTTTCTGAACTCTCAGGTCGCTGCTGCCCCGTGATGCCTTTCGATGTCTTGAAGCAACAGAGAAGCACCAGGGAAGGAGGAGGCTGAAGAGGGCCTCTCTGTGGGACAGCAGGTCGTGGGAGCCTGGGAAGTTCACGTTCCCCTCACCCCACGAGGACACAGGCCTGATGGACTCCAGCACTGTGCCCTTCCCTGAGGCCTGTGTGGGAGGGGGACTCACCGGGCACCTGTAGAGTGAAAAGGAAGCCTGGGGCTGGGTGGAAGTGTGCCACCCGTCTCAGCACAACTGCCTAGCACCCCATCCTGGTGACCCAGGGTGGCCTCTGGGGGACCCTGGTCTTGGAGGGCTCCAGGGCTCTCTGGCCAGACCCCACAGCCCAGGGTGGGGAGGGGCAGGTCTGAGACCCCCATCCCCCATCACTCCCCACCTGGCCCTCCAAGGGAGAACAAATTGGGTTTGTTTCTGGGGGTCTTCGTGGTAGTCAGCACCTTATCACACAGGAAGAATCCTTCTGTTCCTGGGGGTCACCAGTAGAGGGTGGGATAAGCAGCAGAGGGTGGGGGGCGCTGGCCTTGGCGTGTGGCCCCTTGGGCGGTCCTCTGCCCAGGCCTCTCAGCCCAGTACTAAACTCTGCCCATTCCTGAGCAAGACCCAAGGCTATCTATCACTGAGAGGCAGCCTCCAGTGTGCTGCCAGTCCTCAGGCCCCCACTGTGTGTCTGGGGCCCCAAGCCCAGCCCGTGTCATGGGCACCTGGGGCACCAGCTGACCTGGTTAGGGGAGGCGGGTCTGAGCCCCAGGTGGTCCCAGTGGCTGCTGCAGGCCCTGCCCGTGGAGAAGAGGCTCCACACTCACCTGGATCATGCCTGTCTCCTGCTTTCTCCACAACTGTATCCCTTACAGACTCCTGTGGCTTTGGTCCCGGAGGGGATCCTGCCCCAGGGAGGCCAGATGCCTGGGCAGGTGCTCAGCCAGCCCTGAGCCCTGTGGGGCCACAGTGAGCCCCAGGGCCCTCACTTTCCACTCATGTGTGGTGCCAAGGGCGGGGGGCAAGTCTCAGGCCTGGAAGCCACGTCTGGCCGTGGCCGATATTGCATTGCTCTGTTTCCCTGTGTGAATGACGGGAGCCTTTTCTGCCCAAGGCGCTGAAGTGAGGATCCCTGAGGAAGCAGGGCTTCCCGCACACTGGCATCCGCCCACCTGACCCTGGAGGAACGGTCGCTGCTAAGACCAAGGTTATTTCGGTTTCCCTGCATCCTGGACCCCTGTTCCTTGTCCCAGAGCCATGACACTCGGAGGAGCCAAGTGCTGTGTGCTCCCGGGAGCTGAGGTAGCATCAGGGTGGCCCCTCATGCCTTCCCCAGCCCATTCCAGCCCGGGGTTCTCCTCTTGGCATCTCGAGAGCACCCAGCCCTGCCGGGGAGCTGGGGACCAGCATCAAGCTGGGCATTCTGTGCAGCCACAGGTAGGGAGATGGGCTTGCTGCTGTGGACGCAGCTCTGCAGAACCAGGCCTTGAGTGCAGGGACGTCACGCTCAGGCGCCCTGGCGGTTCCTCTTGACTCCCTTATGATGGAAGAAAACCTCTTTCAGGCCAAGGAGTGCCAGGCTGTAGGGCAGACCCCAAAGACCACAGGACACCCTGAGAGGAGCTCCGCCGCAAGTTGTGTGGGAGCAGCGGGTGGATTGTATTGGGTTTCCACAGTCAGGAAATGGGCTTCCGGACACCACCTCCCCTCCTCCCAGCACTGACCCGTGCCAGGGGCCCCGCGTTAGCTGCCTTGTAATGGAAGGTGGGACCCTCCAGGTGAGGTGTCCCCCTCCCGCTTCAGACTGGTCATGACTCAGGTCTCCTGGCTGAACTCACTAAAATGAACGTGTATACAGCAGCGCGAAGTGGAAAGTTCCTTCCTCTCCACCTGCAGGGAGAGGCCCGAGCTTTGGTACCTGTCCCCGCAGGCGCCTCTGGAGGAATCTCAGCCGCTTCCTCCCTGAGCCAAATCCCTCCATAGCCTCATGCAGAGGGTAGGGCAGTCTTCCATCTGAATGAAGCCCCAAGGAAACACTCCTGTTGGGGACAGGAGGTGTCCCAGAAGAACAAGGACACGGTCCCATAGGCCGTGGAAGGGTTACAATGCCACACGCAAACCTGGTGCAAAGGGAGTGTCAGAGGCCCTTGTCACCCTTCCGGAGGTCGAGCCTCTAAGATTCCCTAGGGAAGGGGTGTCAGAGGATGCAGGTTACAGGTCAGGGCTGGAGCCCCCTTCCCCAACCCTGGAAAGGGCAATTACTGGGGCGGACTGTGGGGCTGTGAGCGTCAGCGTCAAACCCCTGTCCCATCCCTGGGAAGGGGATGTGGGCAGAGCTGGATGCCCAGGGCCACCTCCTGCAGGGACCTGCCCATTCCGAGTGCCGGCGGGGCCTGAACTCCCCACTTCTCCCTGGCTGGAGGCAGGAACGGTCAGAGGGGAAACAAAGTCATCTACAACAGGTGTGGAATTTCTGGGACTTACTAAATTTATTTTTAGCTAGGCATAGAAAATTAAAAATCCACGGAAAGGGAAGGGGCAAGAGGTCACAGGCCAGTGGCTTCCAGGCGGGGCCCGGCCTAGTTCTGGGACTCCTCATGCACGAGGGCCGGCCGAGGACGCAGCCCGCAGGACCCGCTCCCCCGGGCCAGACGCCCCGCGCGCCTCCGGGTTCCCGACGCTGCAGCTGGTGTGGAGGGGTCTTCGTGTGGGCGGTGCCGGCGTCAGGGCCGTGCCCGGGCCCACAGCGCGTCTGCAGAGTCGGCAGCCAGGCCCGTGCTGTCGGGGCCCTGCGAGCTGTCCTCGGTGGCCGTGGCCGAGCGCGTGCTGTCCTCGCGCAGGGCCGGCTCGGGGCTGGCCGCGCGCTGCTGCTGCTCCTTGAGCTCGGAGTAGGAGCGCGAGAAGGTGTGGAAGATGGAGGTGACCGGGAAGGCCATGAGCAGGATGCCGCTGAGGATGCTGCTGAGCGCCACCACCTGGCCGGGCAGGCTGCGCGGGACCATGTCGCCGTAGCCCACGGTGGTCATGGAGATCACGGCCCACCAGTAGCTGGCGGGCACGCTGGAGAAGTCGCGGCGCGCGCCCAGCTCGCGCTCGGCCAGATGCACCAGCGGCGCGAAGAGCGCCATGGCCACGCAGAGGAACAGCAGCAGCAGCCCGAACTCGCGCGCGCAGCGGCGCACGGTCAGGCCCAGCGAGCGCAGCCCCAGAGAGTGGCGCGCCAGGCGCATCACGTAGAGCACGCGCAGCGCGCGCAGCAGGCGAAGCACCAGCCCCGCGCGCTCCAGGAGCTTGCTCCCTCCCGGGCCAGCCGCCAGCCCGAGCAGCAGCGACACGTAGAACGGCAGCAGCGCCAGGATGTCGATGACGTTGAGCGGTGCCCGCAGGAAGGCGCACTTGCTCTCGGCCTGCAGGGAGCGCAGCAGGAACTCGAAGGAGAACCAGGCCACGCACACGGTCTCGAGCACGAACAGGCTGCGGCACTTGGGGGAGCACTCGCCCTGCAGGGAGAGGGGACGCAGGGCTGGCGTTAGGGCCGGGGCCTGCGCCCCTCCTTCCGCAGGACGGGGGGGCGTCCCCCAGGCCACCCTTCCTCCTCCACTCTTCCCGCCCCAGCCCACGAAGCAAGCGCAAGGGATATTGCCAAACAGGCCCAATTCCTGTTAAATAAATAAATAAGGGGAAAACCCCCCCACAAGATTGAATGGTGATCACTTCGGGCATGAGAGCCGATGAGCTTAGCTGACTCAGGAAATGGTGAAAATAATAATGTTAAAACCCCTGAGCTTTTAACGTCTTGGGAAACGGTCTTAACAGCAAACAGGACAACAAACATTTAAGAAAATCTTGGAAAATTCTGTAGGAAAGGTGAGCATTTGTGACATCTGTGTCAAGACTGCGTCCTCCCCTCCGCTTGACCAGAGACTTCAGGTGGCATGGCTGCGGCTGCAGCCACAGGTACAGCCTCGCCCAGCCCCCCCCCCCCCACCCCAGCTCCCAGTTGCAGGGGCTTCTTCTCCAGGAAGAGGCAGACATCACCATCTCACATTCTGCTCCTCGGGGAGGCCGGTGGAGGGGTGGGGGCTCCCTCCTCCTGTCCAGTCCCCACTGTCCTGGGTGGGAGGCTGGCCCTGGGAAGATAGGGCCTGACTGCCCTGGCCCCAGCTCACATGGGAGTGATTCCAGACCAGGAGAGGCTGATGGGGTCTCAGCGAGCCGCCCCCAGCTCTGAGAGGGGGGTGTGTGTCATTCACACTGAGGCTTGCCATTGTCCCCATCCCCCAAATCCCTGCCTGAGAGATTTTTTGCCTGGAGGTAGCTACATGCAGGAAATACTCTCTTCTCAAAGGAAGTGACTTCATTTGCAACAGAACATGAAGAAGTTTATACCTAAGGGCATGCTCAAAACTACTGGAGGTGGTGGTGAAGGGAATTAGGAGACTGATCGTCTGCTGACCGTGTAACCTAGACTGCAGGCTGGCTAGTGTGCTGGAGAATGAGGGGATAAGACAGCCCACAGGAGCCCTCCTGGGGTCAGAACAGTATCAGACTCTCAGAAACCAATGAGAAGGAGCGGCCATACGCTCAGGTTGTAGAGGAGTAACAGAGCTCTCAGCGGGCTACTAGGAGTTTAATGGGTGTGGTCAGTGAGCGAGAGGAAGAGGTTGCTCCCCAAACCCTGTTGTCCTAGGGTGCCTGTGGCACACTGAGGCTGCCCCCACCCAGAGGCTGTTGCTGGGGAGGAAGAGGGGTACATAGGTATCACAACAGTAACCCGGCCCATCACCAGAAGACTAAACCAATGAGCAACAGGCCCAGGACTGGGGAGTACCCAAAGTGCTAGAATATCCATCTAAGATGTCTAGTTTCCAACAAAGAATGACAAGATATGTAGGGGGGGGGAGGGAGGCAGGAAGGAAGGAAGGAAGAAAGAAGGGAGGGAAGGGAAAAAATAAGAAAACATGACTCATACACTCAGAAAGGCAACAGAAACTGCTGTGAGTGACCAAATGTCAATTTAACAGAATGAGATTTCAAAGCAGCGACTATAAACATGTTCACAAAACTAAAGGAAGCATAAATGGAAATGCCATAAATAGAGACTATTGGTAAAGAGATGGACATTTAGAAAAATACCCAAATGGAAATTCTGGAACTGAAGAGTGCAATAATTGAAATAAAAAAATTTCAAAATCACTAGAAAAGTTTAACAGTAGGTTTTAACTGGCAGAAAAAAGAATTAGCAAACATGAAGACAGTGTGACAGGAATTATGCAAGCTGAAGAACAGAGAGAAAAGAAGCAAACAGAGCCTCGGGAAATGCAGGACACCATTATCTGCACCAACAGACGCATAATGGGACTACTCAAGGCGAGAGAAGGGAGAAGAAAAAATATGCAAAGAGATAATGGCTGAAAAAAACCGGTAACTACATATCCAGGAAGCTCAATGAAGTCCACGTAGGATAAACACAGAGACACATCATCATAAAAGTAATGAAGGTCAAAGACAAGGAAAAAGTATTGAAGGAGCAAAACCAGAAGGAAGATGAAGATTCACTCACAAGGGAACCTCAACAGAGATGCCACTGACTCCTCAGCAGAAAGACTGCAAGCCAGAAGGCAGTGGGATGACATATCCAAAGTGCTCAAAGGGGGAAAAAAAAAAAAAACCTGCCAAGCAAGAATTCTATATCCAGCAGAGTGTTCAAAAATGAGAGTGAAAAATATACACTTTCCCAGGGAAACAAAAATTAAGAGAATTCACTGCGAGCGGAATCCTAAAGAAAACTCTTCAGGCTGAAGGCAGGGGACCCAGACAATAATCTGGATCAACATAAAAAGTGTTAGTAAAGGCAATTATGTAATTAGAAAGACACTATAAACACATTTTTTCTTCTCTTAACTGACTTGAAAAACTGTATAAAAATAAGATGTATATAATGTATTACGTCTACAGCATATAGAAATGTAATACATGTGCAATGTATTTGCCAATAAAAGCCCAAAGGAGATGTGTGGGACCAAAGGTGTAATGGTCTAAGGAAACTACAGATAGTGAAGCAAAAGCAATAATTGTAACAATGTATATCACAACAATGCACCTAAAGGGAGAAAAGTCACTACAGCTATATAGGTGTGACATCTCCATCTCACTGGAATTAAGGTAGCACAAATCTGAAGCAGGTTCTGACTATCTGTGGTAAACTCTAGAGCAACCACTAAAAGAAATACCTAAAAAAAAAAAAAAAAAACCTTTAAAATCTCATTAGTGGGCTAGGCCGTGGTGGCTCATGCCTGTAATCCCAGCACTTTGGGAGGCCAAGGTGGGCAGATGACCTGAGGTCAGGGGTTTGAGACCAGCTTGGCTAACAAGGCAAAAACCTGTCTCTACTAAAATTACAAAAATTAGTGGGGTGTGGTGGCGTGCATGTGTAATCTCAGCTACCTGGGAGGCTGAGGCAGGAGAATCACTTGGACCCAGGAGGCAGAGGCTGCAGTGAGCTGAGATCCCGCCACTGTACTCCAGCCTGGGCAACAGAGTGAGACTCCATCTCAAAAAGAACAAACAAACAAATAAATATATAAATATCATTAGTGAAATTAAAATGCTCCATTAGAAAATATTCACCCAATGCGTAAGAAAGCAGTTAAGGAAGGATCCAGAAACAAAGTGGTCCGGGAGGCATGTGAAGCAGACACACACCCAAATGTATGACTGAATAACATTCAATGTGAATGGAATGAACAATCCAAAGGCAGACTGGATTTTTAAAAATAATTGAACTGTAAGTTGTCTATAGGAGACACATTTTCGATTCAAAGGAACAAACAGATACGATGGAAGAAGATGGGGAAAGAGACATCATCTAAACAGCAACCACAGGAAAGCTGGAATGACTATACTAACAGACAAGGCCCACTTCAAAGAGTGTCATTAGAGATAATATATAATGAGAAAAATCCATCAAGAAGACACAACAATTAAAACGTATGCACCAATAATATAGCCACAAGTAAATGAAGCAAAAACTGAAGACAAACAGAAAACAGGAATAGACATTCCATAACCTTTTTTTTTTTTTTTTTTTGACAGGCGTTCTTTCTCTGTCGCCCCGGCTGGAGTTCAGTGGTGCAATCTTGGCTCACTACAACCTCTGCCTTCTGGGTTCAGGTGATTCACCTGCCTCAGCCTCCCGAGTAGCTGGGATTACAAGCACCTGCCACCACGCCTGGCTAATTAATACCCTACTTTCAATAACAGATAGAACAATTACACAGGAGAGTCAAGGAAACTGAAGATGTGAACACTATAAGCCAAATGGACCTCACAGATGTCTGCAGAATCCTTCCCCCAACAACTCAGGATATATTTTTTTCAATGTGCACATAGAACAGTCTCCAGAAAAGGCCACATACCAGGCCATAAAACAAACCTCAATAAATTTAAAAGGATAGAAATAAGACAAGTATACTCCCCATTCACAATATTAGAAATTAATAACAAAAAAATTGGGAGTCTCACAAACATGTAGAAGTTTAACATATCCTTAATCAAGAGGCCAAACAAGAAATCAGAAGGGAACGGACTTGGAGATGAGGAAGAATGAAGATGCAGCTAGAGTAACGCTTCGAGGGTTAGTGCAGTGGCTAGTGCCTGTAATCCCAGCACTTTGGGAGGCCGAGGCAGGAGGGTTACTTAAGCTCAGGAGTTTGAGACCAGCCTGGGCAACGTGGCAAAACCCCATCTCTACAAGACATACAAAAATGAGCTGGGTGTGGTGGTGCACACATGTAGACCCAGCTACTCAGGAGGCTGAGATGGGAGGACCCTTGAGTCTGGGAGGCTGTAGCTTCAGTGAGCCATGATGGTGCCACTGCACTCCAGCGTGGGTGACAGAGCGAGATCCTGTCTCAATAAGTAAATAAACAAACACACGAAAAAAGGAAAAATGCTTAGAGGGAAATGTATAGCTGTCACTGCCTACAAGAAGGAAGAAAGATCCCAAATTAATGAGCTAACATGCCAACCTAAGACAACTGGGAAAACAAAAGTAAAGAAAACTTAAAGCAGATGGGGAGCGAAGTAACAAAGATGAGAGCAGGCATTAATGAAAGAGCAGACAAAACCTATGAAACCAAAGGCTGGTTCTTGGAAAAGTTCAAAAAAATCAACAAATCTGTAGCCAGTCTGAGCAGGAGAAACAGAAGATTCCAATTATCAGAATCAGAAATGAAAGTGGGGATGTGACTCCTGCCCTTACAGGCGTAAAAAGGGTGATAAAGCGGACTGTGAAGAATCATGCGGCAACACAGTAGATAACGGATCCCTTCACAGAAACAGGAGGAAAAAACAGAGAATCTGAACAGACCCATCATCAGTGAAAACACTGAGTCGGAAACCCTCAAACTACCCACCACAAAAAGCACAGGGGCAGATGCTTCACTCTGAATCCAACCAGTTAAAGGAGAATAGCCACAAAAAGAATGACGTCTTGTCCTCTGCAACTGGAGGCCGTTATCCTAAGCACATTAACACAGGAACAGAAAACCAAATATGGTGTGTTCTCACTCGTAAGTGCAAGCTAAACACTAGGTGCTCATGGACATAAAGATGGCAACAGCAGACACTGCGCACTGCCAGGGGGGAGGGAGCAAGGGAGCAAAGGCTAGAAGATGTGCTGTTGGGTGCTGTGCATGGTACCTGGGTGACAGGTCCGATCCTACTCCAAACCTCAGCATCACACAATTTGCTTCGGTAGCAAACCTGCACACCTACCCCCTGGATCTAAAATAAAAGCTGAAAGTATTAAACAATTAGAGAAATAAGATTTTACTCATAAAAATAAGAATACCAATTCCTCACAAATGATTATGAAAATACAGAAGTGGAGAGAATGCTTCCCAGCTCATTCTATGAGGCCAACCCCCTGATACAAAAACCAGATGAAGTATCACAAGAAAACCACATATGAATACAGACGTAAAAAGCTTCAACCAAGTATCAACAAGCTGAATTCAGCAGCGTAGAAAAAGAATTAGATATCAAGACAGTGGGATTTATCTCAAGCACGAAGTCTGGTTTAACATCTGAAAATCAATTTATGTAACACAGCATATCAGTATTATGAAAAACAAAAATCACAAAATCATGTCAACTGGTACAGAAAAGCTTTTGACAAAATCCAACATCTTTTCATGACAGAATCAATCAACAAGTAGGAAACCTCCACAAAAAGGGCATCTACGAAAACCCCACAGCTCACATCATACGTAGTAACGGCAGACTCCGTGTTCCCTACATTCAAGAAGGGGACACGCTGGCCCTGTCACTTCCAGTGGACTCTGTACGGGAGGCTCCAGCCAGGGCGATTAGGCAGGTTTAACAGAACGTGTGCAGACGCCAATAGGCCAATGAAGAAGGTCATGTGGGTTCACAAATGACAGGATCTCATGTATAGAAAATCCTTAGGAATCCACTAAAAACACCATGAAAACTAGTGAGTTCAACATGGTTGTAGAATATGCGATAATAGAAATCAATTTTCTCTCTATACACTTGCAATTAACAATGTGGTTCCATTCACAACAGCATCAAAGGGAAGAAAACGCATCAGAGTAACTATAACAAAGAAGAAAAGGACTTACACTCTGATAACTACAAAACATCGTTGAAAGAAAACCTAAATTTTGACCAGCATGCTAAGACCATTCAACAGGGAAACAGTTTGTTAACAAGCAGCAATGGGGTGCCTGGATATCCACACACAGAAGAATGCAGCTGAGCACTTACTGAACCATACACAAAATTAAGGAAAAAATGGGCCAAAGTGTAAAATGTGGGCATGAAAGTTACAGGATTCTCAGGAGACATGGGGTAAAATCTTCATGACAAAGGACTGGCCAAGGTTAGGAGACATGGCATCAAAAGCACAAAAAATTGATGAACTGAACTTAATAAAAATTAAAAACATTTGTGCTTCAAAGGACACCAGCAAGAAAGTGAACAGACAACACACACAAGGAAGGAAGTATACAGAAATCAGATATTTGATAAAGGACTTGCATCCAGGGTCAATAAGAAACTTATAGCTCAATAACAAAAAGATAACCCAATTTTTAAAACTGTGCAAAGGGTGGCCACCGCAGTGGCTCATGCCTGTAATCCCAGCACTTTGGGAGGCCAAAGTGGGCAGATCATTTGACATCAGGAGTTGAGACCAGCCTGGGCAACATGGTGAAACCCTGTCTCCACTAAAAACACAAAAAAATTAGCTGGGCATGGTGGTGGGCACCTGTAATCCCAGCTACTCAGAAGGCTGAGGCACGAGAATTGCTTGAACCTGGGAGGTGGAGGTTGCAGTGAGCTGAGATTGCCTGGGTGACAGAGCAAGACTCTGCCTCAAAAAACAAACAAACAAACACAAAACTGGGCAAAGGGTCTGAATAGACATTCCTCAAAGAAGAGCTGTGAATTGTCAGGAAGCGAATGGAAGATGCTTGACATTACTGATTGTCAGGGAGGTGAGAATAAGACCCTCATGCCTGCTAGGATGGCCAGAATCACGAGCTGAGATGGTGGGGGGTGCCAGTGAGGATGTGCCTGAACTGGAACGGTAAATGCTGCTGGGAACCTAAGATGGTCCCATCGCCTGGAAACATTCTGGCAGGTCCTTAAATGACCAAGTGCAGTCACCAGCTGACCCAGTCCTGCACTCCTGGGTATCTGCCCACGAAAAAGGAACGCAAATGAATGTTACAGCAGGATCATTCCTAACAGCTGAGAGACAGCAACTCCCAAACGTCCATCGATAAACCAGTGGATGAGCAAAATGTGGGGTGTCCAGAAGATGTGGCATTGCTGGTCACACAGAGGAATGAGGCACAGACACACTGCATCATGCTTGGCCCTGGAGATGTGAAGCCACGGAAGCCTGGCACCGAGCACCACGTGCCTCAGAAACCAGTTCATGTGGACTTTCCGAGGAAGGAAACCCACAGGCAGAGAGGGGATCTGTGGCTCCCTGGGGAGGGGCCGGGAGGTGGCGGAGTTATGCCCAAGGCTCAGGGCTTCTTTTGGGGATGATGAAAACATTCTAACATGGGCGGTAGTGACGGCTGCACAACTCTGTAAATATATGGGAGGCCACTGACTTGTGTGCTTTAAACGTGTGAATTGCACGGAATGTGAATTATATCTCAATAAAACTATTAAAAACACTGGATCTCTAGGCACGTCCCAGAGTGTGTGCCTGGCTGGGCTGCCGGAATGCGGGCTGAGTATGCCAAGGCCTTGGTGGGATCCTGGGCTGGGGGCATCAAGGAGCCCCTGGGCATCTGCTGCTGAGCAGAAGACATAGTCCTCTCATACTCGGGCCAGGCCACAAGCCGCAGAACCAGCACATCCAGCGGCCTCTCTCACTGATGGAGAAGCTGAGGAAATGCCATTGCCAGGTCCACCTGCTTCCCCACCTGAGTCCTGGGCACACCTCACACAGGGGTGAAGAGGCACTCGCCCCCAGCAGAGCTTGGCCCAGGTCCCCATGAGTATCCTAAACCAGAAGCCTCATACCTGAGGCTGGGGAGACAGGCCCAGCTGTCACCAGGTGGGGCGTCAGCTCCCGGGCAGATATGAGGCTTTGAATGGAGTCCTAGCTCAGCAACCTGTTTCTACAAACTGCAAACACCTGTCCCGGGCTGCAGGGCAGAGAGGTGAGTGGACCCCACACAGCTGCCCCCAAGCCCTCAACTGCCTGTCCTGTAGGTTCAGGGCCAGGACAGATTCATGACACAGCCAAGTGGGCCGGGGACACTTCTCTGCTCCCATGAGCACACTGTGAGCAGGATGCAGGAGCCCGGGGCACCCTGTGGTGGGTCCCACAGGAGGAGCACACTGAGCAGGACGCAGGAGCCCCAGGCGCCCCATGGTGGGTCCACCTCAGTGTGGATGAGCCACAGGCCTGGCCTGTGCCCTGACAGCCTCCTGCGGTGTGCTGGGAAACCTTGGCTGGTTGCTTACTTCCCTGCTGACAAGCAGGGGCAGCACTCAGTGCCCCAGGACTTCTGCATGGGCAGGGGCTGGCACAGCTTCTCTGTCCCGGAGAGCCCCTGGGGGACACGCCCTGAACTCTGCAGTGCTGGGGTGTCTCCCCTAAGCCACAGCTCCTTGGCTTGGGGCACCCTCTGGCACCAGGATTGGCCTGAGGGCCATGCTGAGCCAGGAATAAGGAGGGCAAGGGGCTGCAGCGTGGAATGCAGTGGGCACAGGGAGCTGGGTGTGGTGGGGGAGGGGGCAGGCATCCCCAGGCCATAGCTCTCCTGGCCAGCCTGGGCCCAGGGCTTAATGGACACCCCGTGGGCATTGTGAGTCCAACCTTGGATGTCAACTCTTGCTGAGTCCCCTGCCTTCCCGCCACATGGAGCCTCTCCCGTCCCCTGGGTTGAGGCCAAGTCCTGTGCCATAAGGGCTGGCGATGAGTGAGCTGACGCGTCCCTCAGCCGACACCCCATCCTACTGCATGGAGGACACTGCCGTCCCCAGCCGGGTTCTCATCCCCAGTGCCTGCCCTGCCTCCACCAAGCCCACCTGCTTCCCTGCCTGGTACACGCCTGCCTCTGTGCCAAGGCCCTCCCCATCACAAGCTCTTGTCCCAAGGGTGCCCTGTCCTAGCTGGATGACTCTGACCTGGTTTCCCATGCCACTCTCCTTAGCACAGCGTCCCTGGAAAAGGATCCTGTGGGGACCCACACCCAGAGCCAGGCTGGTGGCAGTCAGAGAGTCCAACAGGAAGGGCCCCCAGGGCAGCGCCTAAAGCAGGGGTAGTCGCAGTTACTGGTAGGGGCACAGTGAGGGGCTGGTGAGACCTCTCTGCCTTCTAAAAGGTTCCTTAGACCAGGGCCAGTCACACGCACTTTCCTTCACACTTGAGTTCCCGGAAGTCCCGGGCAGAGCCTCCTGCATTGGAGGGAATGAGGATGGACATCACTGTTTCTGCCCCACTGCAGCCTCACAAGAAGGACATCCCTCTGCCAGTCCCACTGCAGCTTCATAAAGGTGGACACCTCTTACCCAGCCTCACTGTGGCCTCATAAAGATGAACCCACTGTCCCAGCCTCACTGTGGCCTCATAAAGATGGACACGGCTATCCTGGCCCCACTGTGGCCTCATAAAGATAGACGTGCCTGTCTCAGCCTCACTGTGGCCTCAGGGCTGACCTAGCTGCAGACCTGGGCTGGGGGCCTTCCTGGGAGTCTGCGGCCCATGGGCATAGCTGGCGGAAGTCCTGTGGACCAATCCCAGCACGCTGCCCCAAATGTGGAACCCACACCACAGACAGAGCTGAGTCTGGGCCTGGCGGGTGCTCCCCATGGCTTCCTCCACCCCTGAGGTCTAGGTCTGGGGCATGGCTTTTGTCCTAGCATTTTAAGGACTGTGGTTAAATATATGTTAACAGTACACCATCCCAACTGTTTTAAAGGGTGTTAAGCGCATTTGTGGTGATGTGCGGCCGTCACCTTCTGTCTCCAAGGCTATTACCCAGTGAGCCCAAGCCGGTGGCCCCATCAGACGTCCACGCCGCGCTCACCTCCCTCTGCAGCCTAGCTGCACTCGAGGTGAGTGGGCTGCTGTGTGGATCCCTGGCTCCTGTCCATTCCTGAGCCTCACAGGCCCCGGGTAAAGTGGGGGAACCACCCCTGAGCCCCCATCTGTGCCTGAGGGAGCCCCTGCAGAGCCCTGCCCCACCTGGCAGCGTGTGCAGGGGCAGGAGGCTCAGGGGCAGAGCTCAGGGCCTGGGTGCTCCAAACACCAGGGCTCTGAGCCCTCGGGATGCCAGGCTCAGGCATCCACGGTATGTGGGCACCAGGGGACTGATCCGGGTTTGAAACCCAGATGTGCCCGGTGGGGGTGCACTGGGATTTGGGTGGTCAGAAAGTTCCCGGCTCAGGAGGCGCCCAGGCTGAGTCGTCCCTGCCACATCTGTCTCTGCAAGGTGGTCACCAGGGAGGCAGCAAATTCAGGCCGGAGTGAGGCCTGTGATCCTCGAGGAGCTAGCATGGGGCGCCTCAGCCCAGGGTATCCTGGAAACAGCCCCATGGCTTCTGCGCCCAGGGCAGCCAGCCTCCACCTCCGCTGTCTCAGCGTTTCTGTCCCTGTGTCCTCTCCCTGTGTCCCCTCAGGTGTCTCCCTTATGTCCCTCCCCCCATGTCCCCTCAGGCACCTTCCTTACGTCCCCATGTCCCTGTTCCCATGTCCCTCCCTGTCCCTATGTCCCCATATCCCTCTCCCCGTGTCCCCACAGGCATCTCCCTCATGTCCCTTGTGTGTCCCCTGGGCAGGTCACTGGGTTGCACACCCAGGACTGATGCCAGGCAGCCTGGCCCCAGTGCACTGCCCTAACCACTGGGCAATGCTGCCCTTCCACATGAGCCCTTCTGAGGAACCCTGTATCCCTGGCCAGGCTCGGGGACCGGCGGGGTGGGAGCACCCGGGCTAAGTTTGTGTCCCGAGCGCCCCCCTGCCCACAACAAGGAGGGACCCAGTGCGGCTGCACCCACAGGGTCAGCAACCGCCTGGACCGGGTCCACCCGAGGTTAGAAAGAGACAGCCTGCAGAGCCACAGATGGGATGGTCAGTGGGCACCGTTTCCAGAACTTTCAACCCAGAAGACAGACCCTGGTTGATCAGATTTGATGCCTCTGGTCTACTTGGCCAAAAATCAGGTAAGAAAAATGTCTGCATTCAGCCTGGCTCATCCGTTTTGAAGGGCACACTGCCCCCGCCCTCTAGTTTTGTTTGGCTTTTCTGTGCGTTTTAATGGACAATCAGGGTTTTTTGTGGGGTCCCAGGGCTGGGCATCTTCCAACTCTGCCCCGCAGCCCCTGGCTCCTCTGTGATGTCCTGTGCTCTCCCAGTCTGAAGCTTGTCTTTCCATTCTCTTAACAGTCTTTTGTGAACAAAAGTCAAAAGAATTTTTTAAAATAGAGATGGGGGTCTCACTATATTGCCCAGGCTGGTCTTGAACTCCTGGGCTGAAGTGATCTTCCTGCTTCAGCCTCCCAAAGTGTTAGGATTACAGGCCTGAGCCCCCTCCGTTGGCTGAAAGTTTTTGATTGGAATGAAGTGCAGCCTAACTGTTTTCATCCTTCACAAATTGCTGTCTGATGCCATGTCTAAGAACTCCTTCCTCACTCTGCGTTAGCAAGTGTCGTCTCCTATGTTTTATTCGACAAGTGTTATAGTTTTAAATTTTATGTTTTATGTTTAGGTCCATGGTCCATCTTGAGTTGAATTTTTGTATAAAATGTAAGGTATGGGTTTTTTTTTTTTTTTTTTTAAATGATAGTTCAATTGTTGTAGCCCTGTTTGTTGAAAAGACGATTCTGGGTGTCCTACATTTTCACTTTGCCAAAAGCCAGCTGGCCCCATTTGTGTGGCTCGATTTCTGGACAGTGTCCACAGCCCACGTCTGTCCTTTCCCCAGACACACCGTGCTGTGATGGCTTTAGAGTAAATCTTGAAAGTAGGCACTGTGAGTTCCAACTGGTTCTTTTTCAAAATGGTTTCTAGTGCTTTCCATAAAGATGTTAGAGTCAGCTTGTAAATATCTGCAGAAAATGGAATTCTGAATGGGCTTCACCGAATCTGGGGATGGATTATGGGGAGGACGATGACTTATCACACCATGTCCTCAGTGTGTGAGCACTGCAGGCCTGCTGATTTCCTTCATCGTGTTCTGTAATTCTCAGCATACGGATGGACCCCAAACCTATGCTGTGAGACTTGGATGTAAGCATTTCATGGTTTTTGTTGCTATTAATGAACTTTAAAAAATTTGAATTCCAATTGTTCACTGCTAGTATATAGAAATATAATTCACTTTTATATATCGATTTCTATTCTGTGACTTGTTAAACTCTCTTATCTTTCTTAAGCTTTTCCGTGGGTTTCTTAGGGTTTCTACACAGACAGTTCTATTCTCTTCCCTTTCCAATCCTGTGCTTCCTACTTCCTTGCTTCACTGCTCTGCCCAGGACTTCCAACAGCACAGTGCTGAACGGGAGTGCGGAGCGGGCATCTTTGGGTTGGTCCCAGTCTTAGTGGAAAACACTCGGCCTTTTGCTATGAATGTTGTTGGCTGCAGGGTTTTTTTTGGTAGATGTTCTCCACTGGGATAAGGAAATTCCCTTCTATTCCTCAATTGCTAAAAGTGGTTTTTAAAAGATCATGAACAAATATGAATTTGGTCAACTGCCTTTTCTACATCTATTAAAATGAATAGCTGGCATTTTTCTTCGGTGCATTAATATTGTGAATTACAGGATGTTTTGTTCTTCCTGAAGTTTTGTGGTTTCACTCCAGAACTGCTTAGCGTTGCTGCCAGCAGCACCCAGGGGCCCCCTGCTGTTCTGCCTTTGGTGGGAGTGGGACCTCGTTTCTTCCCTTTCACTGTGGAAGCTTTCAGAATGTTCTTTTTTCCCCTGAAGTTTCAGGATGAGAAACCTTGGCATGAGTGCATTTTCATTCAGCATGGTGGATTCATTCCCCCTTCAGGATAATACCGTCTTGAATTCTGAGCTGCCCTCCAAGCCATGACACCCTTTCTCAGTCTCGCCATTCTGGAACCCTGGTCAGCTGGCGTGGGACTTCTGGATTAACCTCCCAGGGATGCATCTTTCCCCCGCCTTTTCATCTTTGTCTTTGAGTGGAATCTTCTTTCCTAAGTGTGTCCTACTTCTTTTTTGATGAGGGTAATCCCATTTTTAGCATCTGAGAACTCATCTTCACCCTGGGTTTCTTTTTCATGACATCTTGTTCTTGTTTCATGGATGCAGCCCTGCTCTGCCCTCTTGGCGTCCCTGATGATAACTCCTGTTTCCCCCGAGCCCATATCTATCCTTCTTACAGGCTCCTCTCTTTCCCTATGCGCCTCCCTTCCTCGAGAGAGGTCTCCAACACGGGATGGACGCTCTGCAGCCTGAGTGGGGCTTACCAACCACTGGGTTCACTGCCAATGTCCAGACAGTGCTGGCCTTCATCAGCCCTGAGCACTGGCTGATGTCATTCTCCCCTTTGAGGTGCTCAGTTTCACCACAGACTGGCCCTTCGGGCCCTTAGGGGACTGGAGGTCTGGCTGCAGGCATCCTGGGCAGGGCAGGGTGAGGGGTCCATGAGCAGGTTCTCCCTCAATGCCTCCTGCAGCTGGTACACTACCAACCTCCAGGGGCCTGACCCCACATCCAGGTCTCCAGACACGTGGCACGGGGCCAGGGGCTGCTACAAAGGTGGGGAGGCAGGAGCTGGGCTCACCACTCGTTTTCTTCCCCATTCCAGCCTCAGTCCAAATAATATTTTTATTAGCAAAAAACCCCTAATAATCAGGAATGGAAATGTTCTGCATGGAAGGAGAGCAGGCCGAATAAACTGCAGTATTGCCAAGTGGAGGGAGCCGGCACAGCTGCGATGACGGCTGCGCCGGGAGATTTGGAGCATCCAGCCTCCTCCCTGCTGCTGTGAAGAAGCCGGTCCCCAGGCAGGATGTACACTGAAGTCTCAACTAGAAAATACGTGTAAATAGGAAAAGACCAGCGAGGCAGTCTCAGCACCCTCCCTGTAGCTCTCCATGTGGAATGGGGCAAATGAGGGTTCAGCTTTTTCTCCCAGGCAGTTACACATTTCCTGGCATGTCCACACACATGGCAGGAACAAGGCCATCGGGAACCACGGCACGGGACGGGCGCGTCCACACCACACGGCAGGAACAGGGCCATGGGGAACCACAACATGGGACGGGCACGTCTACACCACACGGCAGGAACAGGGCCATGGGGAACCACAACATGGGACGGGCGCGTCTACACCACACGGCAGGAACAGGGCCATGGGGAACC
>NW_016107639.1:2193376-2223749 GCF_001604975.1 Cebus imitator | reverse complement strand
TTCAGGCAATTCTCCTGCCTCAGCCTCCTGAGTAGCTGGGATTACAGGCACGCGCCACCATGCCCAGCTGATTTTTTGTATTTTTAGTAGAGACGGGGTTTCACCATGCTGACCAGGATGGTCTCGATCTCTTGACCTCGTGATCCACCCGCCTCGGCCTCCCAAAGTGCTGGGATTACAGGCGTGAGCCACCGCGCCCGGCCTTTACTGTGAATTTCTAACTGTTTGACTTTGAAATGAATCGGGGTTTATTCTTTTCAATCATCTACAGAAAAGGCCTCTTGCAGCCAGATGAAGACAGAAAAGCAGAAGAATATTAAATCCTTGCAAGGGAACAAGCTGTGTCAACGCAGCTCCGCAGTCCTCCGCATGGAAACTGAAGGTGCTCATCTGGATTATCTGCACAGAAGCAGACATGCCAGTCGATTTCCTGCTGACCCTGGTTAACTCGTGCCTGTCTCGTGTCTGGGGACAAAAAACGTTTTGCATCCAGAGATGGCCCGCAGGACTGAGTGTTGGACTGAGGGGAGCCCCTGGGGCTCTCTGTGCTCCATGGTGTTGGACTGAGGAAGCCCTCAGGGCTGTATGTTCAGATTTGTCTTGGCCTCTGGGCAGTACCCCTTCCTCTTAGCATAGGGCAGGACCCTCTGGAACGGGGTCTTAGGACCAACAGACAATGCAGGGCAGAGATCTCCTCATGGCCAGGCCTTACACAGAAAGGTGGGAAGTTAGAGGGATAATTCAGGCCAGCTTTAAAAGAGGTTGTGGCTTCTATAACCCACCTTGGGGACAGAGGTTCTATTTTCTTTGGTAGCCTTGGGCGAGATGGAGGCTGGAAGACCACAGGGCAGAAGATCACGGCAGAGGCTGGCCCGCTGGGGTGTGGCTTTCTGGCCCGATCAGTCTCCATGGAGCCCATCATGTACTGGGAGACGCCCCTCTCCTGACACCCTCCAGGACCCCCCCACCACCACAGGAAGCACGGCAAGGGGGAGGAGGGAAGCCAGAAGTCCTGGCCGGACAGGAGCACGCGTGACCCCGGCAGAGCTCTAGAAAGGGACCCAGTGCCCTGGTGGCTCTCCCACCACCGCGCCTCTTGGAGATGAGGGAGCAGAGACCCACCAGGCACCGCCTTGGAGACCCCAGCTGATGCCTCAAGGACAGAGCACGCTGTCCACATCCCAAACCCAGCCTCAGAATTCCCCGTAAACAGACAGCGGCCCTCTGAATCCGCCACACTTCAGGGAAGCTTGAGCAGCAGGAGATAATAATTCTGGGCGGGCCTTGCTTTGCGCTCTTCTCCTTGTTCCTGAGTTCACCCGCTCATCTTGCCTGCACGTCTCTAGGTTTTAAAAACTATCTGTGAGAGTCCGAGACACCCACCAGGACTCTGACTGGTGTGCAGGAAGTGCGTATGTTAATCTGGGGACTGGCTTCCCCATTCAGGACAGGTGTGCACTGTTCTCTCATTTCTCCCCCTCCTGCTGGTAGACACACAACCTCTCTTGCTAAGATTATTCCTAAGTCTTTCACATTTTGGTTATTGTGATGACCAGAAAAGTTTTTCCATTAAATTTTCTATGACTGATGGCATAGAGGAAGGTGGCTGATTGTGGTGGTTACACAGCTTTTCTTCCATCTGCCAACAAAATGCAGTTCAGGAGCAGAATCCCCACTGCAGCCTGTGATGGGGAGAGGCGGGTGGAGCTCTGAGGGCCGAGAATTCCCGAGGCTGTCAGGACAGCAGCGCCCGCCTGGCCTCTTGCCCCCATGCCTGACCTGAGGCTGTACCAGATCGGACGTTCCCAGTGGGACGTGCTGGGGCAGGCGGCCGCCCTCGGGACATCCCTGTCAAGGCCCTGAAGCTGCCGGAAACGTGTCTGACTCTTCAGTGGCCTCTGAGGTGTGAGTGCATCACTGCCAACGATGTCCCCTTAGCAGCGAGGCCTGCACATCTTACAGTCTGGACCTCAACCCGCAGCCGCTGCCTTCTTCGGGCTAAATCCACTCCCCTAGACTCCCAGGCATCTCCCAGCCGAGTACGGCAGGCAGCTCAGCAGACACTGTCGTGGCCAGCTCTAACCAGGGCGGCTCCGCAGCCTTCCCCACCTTCCTCCAAGGCTCCTGCTTTCCAAATCGAAGTTCAGATGCTGCGAACAGATACTCAGGACATGGGGTGTGCCGGGATCCCAGGAAAATGCTCCTGCCCAGGGCTCATGGCTGGACAGCTAGGGCAGGACTCCTGGACGTCTCTTACAGCTGCACATGCCAGACGCAGGCCTGGATGTGCTTAGAGGGGCCGGTGGCCACACGGAGGATCTGGGGAGGCTGCTGGCGGGGGAGGGCAGCTGGAGCAGCGCTGCAGGCCAGCCACGGGAGTGACGGGGGAACGGGCGTGAACAGAACAGCCCAGGAGAGTCCAGGAAGAAGAAACAGAGTCTCCTGAGTGATCCGGATGGAGGCGGGAAATACTGAGCAGAGAGGACAGTCCCCAGCCAGGGCCACACCCTCAAGCCTGGGACCACAAAGCAAGAACACGCATTCCCTTTCTCCCGCCAGGGTGCTGCCTTTCCCAAAACCACCATGGCTGCCCTGCACCCCTCCTGCACCCAGGCCCACCCCACAGAGCTGCCTGGCTCCTTCTCAGCGGATCCCTTTGTGAGCCTCCTGGCTGTCTCTGCAGACCAACAACTCCTGCTGTCATCAGAGGAGGGCAGCCCACCCCACAGAGCCCTCCCCATGGCTGCCACACACGAGGCGACACAAGGCTTCCGTTTCCTGGTTTGAGAATGGGGAGACACCTCGCTGTTTGATTCTGTGTGCCGCGTGCTGTCCAAAGCAATGCACGTATTCAACTTACTCTCAACAGCTCTGAAGAATCTGCATGTGGTTGATGAGGAAACCGAGGCTCAGAACAGAATGTTTCAAGCCCTGCTGCTGTCTGAAACAGAGCTGGACAGGAGCGAGGTCACACTCAGGGTCTGAGAACTGAGCCAGCGCTCGACTGTGCCTCATATTGTGGTGAGAAGAGAGGCTGGAGACCTGGGAGGGATTTTATGGAAAAAGAACCGGCCAGGTGCAATAGCTCATGCCTGTAATCCCAGCACTTTGGGAGGCTGAGGCGGGTGGATTGTTTGAGGTCAGGAGTTCAAGACCAGCCTGGCCACCATGGTGAAACCCCGTCTCTACTAAAAATACAAAAATTAGCCAGGTGTGGTGGCAAGCCTGTAGTCCTAGCTACTTGGGAGGTTGAGGCAGGAGCACTGCTTGAACCTGGGAGGTGGAGGCTGCAGTGAGCTGTGATCGCACCACTGTACTCCGGCATAGGTGGCAGAGTGCGACTCCAGCACACACACACAAAATTTAAGTTTTTATATCAGGGATTTGAGGATTTATTTTTGTCAGACTAAAGTGATAATCCAAAACACAAATCTCCCATTTTTCCCCATCAAATCTGTGCAGGAAGCAGAGCAGAAAACGCAGCAGTGCCCAGTGGGTTTCCAGGTCCTGCTGTTTCCAGGCCTCCCTCCTCAAGCTTCCTCGGTGTCTCCGATCCCTCGACGGTGCGCTGAGGGCTGCCAGGGTAGGCAGCCAGCCACACGCGCAGGAGCGCTGCCGTCACTGGGCCCTGCCCACCTCCCAGGGCCCGGCCCAGGGGCACTCTGCGGCCCCGTGACACAGCTGCTACGGGTCCCCACCCGGTGCTGGTGGGGGTCTGCTGCTGTCAGTGTTGTGGTGGCAGCGGCTGCGGACTGGAACCTGCCTCCATGGTAAAGAACAGCCACAGTGTGGCCTGGGCCTGTGGCCTCTAGGTTAGGACAGTGCTGCCTACCCCTCTGCGCTGCAGACGTCCAGGCTGATGGGATGCAGACGGACACAGGGCCTCTGCCAGGGCGTCACAGGGGCCGCCTGCCCCACCCTCTCCTGCCCCTGGGTGAACACTGACGGCACGCACAGGAGGTGCCTGGAAGGCAGGAGGGCCACGGGCTGGTCCTGCGCTGCCCACTAGGACGCTGCTGCAAGACAGGGCGGCGGATGCTCACCAAGATCCCCAAGTTCGGATCTGCTGCGGCCCCAACACAGCCCTTGTTACACCTCACAGATGGGAAGAGGCTGCGGCCCCATGCAGCTGCCCTAGGGAGCCCCTCTGCCTGCTCTTTCTGAAGAAATCAGCTCTGAACGCAGAACCTGCCACCCGGTGCTCAGGTCCGGGACAACTCTGCTTGCAGCTGTAGGGCCAGGCGAGAACCTGCTATGCCACGCGGCCAGTCAGGGCGCCAAGGGTCCCCCACAGGACAGGATGCGACAGACACGAGCACGTTTTGTGCTGCCTGGAAGTACGATTTGTCAGCTTGCAGGGCTCAGCCTCACGCAGGTGCAGGTGGACAGACACCCCAACAGTGGACCCTGGAGGCCTGCGCCTGACCCTCCCCAGAGCAAGGGACTCCTCCTGCCTGGCTGCAGACTGGGACCTTTCTCCTGCCTCAGGCTCGATGGAAACCACAGCTCTTCCTGGTCTCCCGGTACTGGTCTTTGGGCTGGAGCTCAGACCTAGGCTCTGCTGGTCTCCTGTGTGCTGACTGCAGTGTGGGGACTCCCAGCCTCCAGGACTGGGTGAGTTGACGCCTGCCAATCAGCCCCTTTCTCGGCCATGCCCTTTCATCCTGCACCTCCAGAGAACCCTGATCAAAACAACTTGGCATCTGAAAAGCTCTCGCTCTGCAAGCTGACACAACTCCGCATCTGTGATGTCTGCCCATATGCAGAAGAAACTTGGCCACCAGCTTTTAAAGCTGTTGCAAAAATGTTCTCAGTGAGTTCAGTGTTTCAAATCCCAGTCATGAAATCCATAACTACTTATACTCATCTTAATTTAATTACGGGAGTTTAAAAGAAAAAATCAATTCACAGAGCCAAAAATCAGCCTGAATGTACGAGGAAGCAATGGATTTTGAAAAACCATCTCCAGCCACAAACCTGCACGGATGGCGGGTGGTCCAGCAGGCGGTCTCCAGCGGGAGGATGCATAGCCTGTTCTGGCCTCCAACCCGCCCGAGGGTGCTCGCACCAACCAGGCTGCACGGCAGCCCTGGCAGAGGGAGCATGCAGCTCTGCGGGCACGGACGCTGCCACCAGTGCCCATCTCTCCACAGCGCCCAGATCCTCAAGGCGTTTGTCACCAGGCCACATCCACTGGCAGGAAGCCAACAGAGCCCATGAGACCCCAAACCACACCAGTGCCCATCTCTCCACAGCGCCCAGACCCTCAAGGCGTTTGTCACCAGGCCACATCCACTGGCAGGAAGCCAACAGAGCCCATGAGACCCCAAACCACATCAGTGCCCATCTCTCCACAGCGCCCAGATCCTCAAGGCGTTTGTCGCCAGGCCACATCCACTGGCAGGACGCCAACAGAGCCCATGAGACCCCAAACCACACCACGTCATTACAATCATCACCTAATTTCACCCCAGACACACGTTTCTCATGAGACACTGCTCCCTGCCAATTATCCCACAGCCTTTAGGGCTGATGGCAGCTGAAGGCCACAATCCCATCCATATGTTCATAGGGCGCCTGCAGCATGGGGGGCCTCGCCTGGGAGCAGAGAGATGGCATGGCCTCCTCCAACAGCCGTCCACGGCCTAAACTCCCAGAGGCCACAGACTCCCTGGTGCCCACCCACTCATGGCTGGGGCCGGAGGTGGGAGGTCCTGCCTGGCTCAGCCTTGGCCAGCTGGGAACAGGTGACAACTCCCACTCCAGCTCTGACCTCAGGCCCGTTCTGTCCCTACAGCCTGGATTTAAACGTCTACGCCATGGCTAAAAAGCTGGGTCCCGCTAGCACAGGGCTTCGCAGTCTCACAGAGCCACCAGGAGCTGGGCGCCATGGGGCAATGAGACAATGTGGCTTCAGCACTCGGAGGGGCTGCGTGCAAACACGCCTAGGCTTCCTCCAGCCTGGACAGCAGCACTGAGCTGTGGCACACATGGCCCCTCCTCCAGGCGCTTAGACCCTGGCGACTCCCAGGTGTCAGGGAGGATGGCAGATGTGTGTCGGGCACATCGGGAATTGATGGGCAAACGTGGTTGCCAATGTGGGATGCAAAAGCAAACCCAGCAGCCCTCAGCCTGGGGCTGCAGCACAGAGCTCAGGCTTGCATGCTTTCATGACTATAGTAGGCTGGATAATGGCCCTAGAGAGGTCCACGCTCCAGTGCCCACGACCCGTGAATGCATCACCTCACAGGCAGGAGGGGCTCTGCAGGTGCAGGTGGGACTGAGCCGAGGGCCTTGAGATGGGAGATGGTCCTGGGTGGCTGGGGGGCTTAGGGTCCTCAGGAGGTCCCCACAGGATTGGGTGCTGGAGGTGAGAGGAGGCGGACACAGGGAAGCAGAGGACAGAGTCCTGCTTCCAGAGGCAGGAGAAGGGGCCAAGCACCCACAGCCCCCACAAACTAAACAGGCAGAAAACAGCTCCCTTGGAGCCTCCAGAAGGAACTGGCCCTGCCACACCTTGATTTTCACCCCAGCACCCCCACCGTGGACTTCTGCCCACCAGAGCTGTCAGAGAATGAAGCTGTTGTCAGAAGCGAAGCAGTTTGTTTTGCAGCAACAGGGAGCACGCAGGATGATTGCTGGCTGTGCTCCCAGCAGGTGTCCTCCCAGCAGGCGTCCTCCCAGCAGGTGTCCTCAGCAATGCCCACATTTGTTGTTTTTTGAGGCAGAGTCTGGTGTGTCACCCAGGCTGGAGCGTGTTGGCACAATCATGGTTCACCGCAGCCTTGAATCTCTGGGCTCAAGCAATCCCCCGACCTCAGCCTCTCGAGTAGCTGGGGTCACAGGCACACACCACTGCACTTGGCTACATTTTTGTAGCAATGGGGTCTCCCTATGTTGCTCGGGCTGGCCTCCAACTCCTAACCTGCTGTGCTCCTCCGGCCTCAGCCTCCTGAGGTGATGGAACTACAGGTGCGATCACTGCATCCGGCTTAATGCCCACGTATAATAGCTTCTTATTTAGCCAGATGTCCCTGCTAACCAGGTCTAACCATTGTTAACATTACTTCGACTTCAGGACTGTGGGCTCTGGTGCTCTGGGCTGAGGCTGTCTGCAGCTCTGCCCACCAAGCCCAAACTACAAAGTTTCTGGTGGAAGGCAGAGGAGGGGCTGAGAGGTGCATCTGTGCAATGGAATATTATTCGGCCATGAAAGTCAGGAAACCTGGACACAGGCTACCACGTGGATGAACCTTAATATGCCAGTCACAGAAGGACAGACTGTGATTCTACTTCCAGGAGGTCCCTGGAGTCTTCAGAGCCCTGGACACAGCAGCAGACGGAGCACCAGGGTTGGGGCAGGGAGTCCGTGTTTCGTGGGGACAGAGCTTCAGTGTGGGAAGATGGAAAAGTCCTGAAGACAGTGGTGGTGACGGCTGCCCAACAGCAACGAACAGCTTAGTGCCACTCAACTGGGAACTTAAAATGGGTTAGAATGGCAACTTTTCTGCATAGTTTGCAAAATAAAGAAAGGAGGGTGGATGGAATATAAGCCTTTTTCCTCCCAGGAGGCAGTGACACCATTTCCTATTTCTTTAGCGCCCACTGTCTGCAGTGGACCAGGCGTTTCCCCACAGGGAGCTGCTGCCCCCATCTGGGTCACAGCCCAGGGGCAGGAGACTCAGCAGGGGGCAGGCACTGAAACCAACCTGCGCCCTGGGCTTCCCAAATTCTCTGAGGCACCCAGGAGACCCTGGGAGGTCATCCTGGCTAGACTCTGGCTTGGGGTCTCCCCAGTGTCTGCTGTGTGTAGGGTGCTCATGGCTCCTGCACCCCTACTCCTGCACCTCGGACAGCACAGTGCGTGCAGGAAACCCTGCAGAAGCCAACCCTGTGTGGCAGCTGGACTTGATCTCATCAGAGAGCTCACATTTTGTCAGTAACACCGGCTCCTATTTCTCAAGAACTCGTGTTCTGGCAAACAGCACCGAAGCACTCGCACCAATGTGCTCTCCAGGGAGCACTGAGTTAGTGTCCCACCGCTGACCCTCAGTGGCTGGGTTGGGATGGTCAGCCAGCGACTCAGCTTGTCTGAGGCCTGAGCTGGGCAGGGGCTTGCACTGTCTGGGATTCAGCATGTATTTAATTATATGTGAGGCTGAGCGATTTTCGTGGGAATCACCAACATTTTACTGTTCCCCACATCCCATCAATCAAGTGGACAGGAGGTGATGTCCTTAACCAGCCCCTAGCTGGATGCTCAGAAGCACCCTGGCTTCCGGTTTTGTGAGGTCATTAACATGTCATTTCTCATGCTTTGAAATATTCCCTTAGGATGGGGGTGAGAACCATCTTGCTTGGCTCTTCACCCACACGACAATCACTTCCGAAAGAGACCTTTGGTCAGCCGCAGTAGCTGCAACACTCGGACACGTGTCACCAGGCCCCACGCGGAGGGCGACTGCTTCTTAACTGGACAACTGATTTAGGGACGCGCATCAGGAGGTGTGAAGGGCTGGATGACACAGAGCCCGGGGTTGTCACTGAGAGGATCTGGGGTTTTGGGGTACACAGCAAGGGCTAGGGCTGGTGTTCCTGGGGTGACTTCTGTAGCTGGGGCAGCCCAAACTTCTCAGATTCGCGAACGTGACACAAATATCCGACCGAGGATATCCAAATGCTTGGGCACCTTTTGGAAGCATAATCAGGACCTGGACCTCATGAGGATGACGGGGGAAGGCGGCCCGGATGCCAGACAACCAGGCTGCGTGGCAGCAAGTGGCTTCCAAATCTGCATTGACCTCAAATCTGCACTGGGGCCACGGGCTTGGGTCAGTTCAGCTCATTGCTGTGCCTTTCAATGACAAGGTGTCCCCCAGGCGGCCACAGGCTCTGCAGTGCTGAAGGTGGGTGCTCTGCCCCATTAGGGGTGCAGGGGCCTCCATGCAGTCCAGGGAGGCCAGTGCTGAGGAGAGGGGTGCCCGAGCCCCACCCTGGTGGGGTGCTCTGCCTCCTGGTGTGGCCATTGGAAAATGCAGGGAAACTTTTCCACAGCAATACCAAGCTACGTCTGTTCAGACACAGTCATGGTCCCTTGTCCAGGAATCCCACCACTCCGACAACACAAACCCCCAGGCCTAAGGCTTGGTGCTCATGATCCTTCCCCAGACACTTCCAGAACGTTCCACGACACACACTGGCAAGCTTTCACCTTCTCTTGTCTCCTCCTCATGGTAACAGAGGTTGACCCACAATGACACACACTCTGCACAGGCCTTCTCAGGTTAGTGGGGACAGGATGGATGGGGCAGGAAGTCCAGGAGAGGCGCAGGAAGATCCACACCCAGACCTCAGCACCCAGACCACTCAGCACCCAGGCCTCTTAGCACCCAGACCTCCCAGTGTGGAAGGAAAGTCTCATAAGTGCCGAAGCAGGAGACTGAAGCCTCAGCCAGCTCCTGTCTGATAAATAGAATATAGAAAAAAGACTCTAGTTAGGAATAAGTATCACGAGTGATTGGATATTAGTCTTATTGAATATTAAGCATCATGAGTGATGAGATATTAGTCTTAGTGAATACTAAGCATTGATTAAAGCCTTCTTGTACTGTATGCATATTTACTTAAGAACTTTAGGTCGCTGTGGTTAGGGACTGATGAGCTATGGAATGTGGACAAGAGGCAAGAGCATTAACACCTGTGGAACACTGACTGGTGGCAAATGCTGAAAGCCAGCCCTCTGTCACACCTGCATAAGGGTTGCTGGAGGGCATCTAAAATCTCTGCAGTAGTTCCAGTGCTCGGGGAAGCACCGGCTACTCAGCAGACCTTGGAAGGGAACATTCCCTGTCCTTGGGCAAGTCGGAGAACACTCCACTCCCCTGAAGGACTGGTATCAGTCAGCCCAACCCGCAGTTACCCGGGGGTTAACTGTCTCTCTGGTGCTTTGCTATATAGGCCAGTGTCTGCCTTCACTCCCTACTTGTGCACCTGGTTCCTCTTTTGAAGGTAGTAAGAAGCAGCATTATTTTTGATGCCTTTGTTCTCACTGGGCAAGCACAGCATACGGTGCTGACGCAACTCGCTGTCCCCTGCTTCGGCTACTTGAAAGCCCTGGGCCCCTTGTTCAGCTACTTGCAAGTCTTGGCCCCTTTGTTCCTTAGACATGTGATTTGCTTGAACTCACCCTATTCTCCCTACCCCCTGCTTTGTACTCAATAAAAGTCAGAGTGTCCAGGCACTTGGGGTCACTACCGGACTCCGTGCAGTAGGTGGCAGTGGATCCCTGGGCCCAAGCTTGTTTTCTCTTTATCTCAGTGTCTTGTGTCTTTATTTCTACAGTCTCTCGTTTCCGCACCCGTAGAGAATACCCTCTAGACCCAATAGGGCTGGACCCTATAACAGCACCCAGACCTCCCAGCACCCAGACCCTGGCACGCAGACCTGTCAGCACCCAGACCTTGGCACCCAGACCTCAGTTCCATAGCCAGAAGCCTGCCTGGCCCTGGCACTGTCCGCCGGCCCTGGAACAATGTGGTTGGGTCTCCTTGGACCACAACGACCAAATGTCGCACAAATCTCTAGGCCCCGGATACCCAATATTTTAGCTCCACGTTGTCCAAACTTTGAGGGCCTGATGAGCAGAGCAGTTTCCGGCGGAGGCCTGTGGACCGATGCTGCGTCCTGAAACCCAATGTAACTTGGAGCCTCTGCTGTTTCGCGCTGGGGGGTGGGGTTTGCCAAGACCACCACCAGTGGTGCTCCCTCCTGCCAGGCGCCTCCAGCTCAGCCCTCCTCCCGCTTCACTAACCCGCAGCCCAGCCCCAGCCCCGGCCCCAGCCCCGGCCCGTCCCCGCCCCGTGCTCACCCGCTCCTCCTCGGCGCGGATGTCCGGCATCGTGCTCAGGCAGAGGCCCACGGCCGTGACGGCCACAAAGGACACGGACAGGCAGGCGAAGAGCTTGCCCGCCAGCCCCGAGTGCGGGTTGTCCACCACGTCGCGCAGGCGCCGCCGGCCGCGCTGCAGCCGCCCCCGGGGCCCCAGGGCGCGCGCCGGGCTCCCCTGCGCCCCGCGCTCCGCCGGCTCCGCGCGCGCCTCGGCCGCCTCCTCCTCGCGGCGGCGCAGGCGGCGCAGGCAGCAGCGCTCCAGGCGCGCCTCGTCGATGCCCCAGTAGGCCAGCTCGTCGCGGAAGGCCAGCGCGCACGGGCCCCGCAGCAGCCGCAGCTTCCCCGCGCGCAGCAGCGCCACGATGGCGCGGAAGGCGCACGGGCTGCGGTCGAAGAAGAACTCGTCGCGGCTCACGTCGTAGTCGTCGCACACGCGCAGCAGCTCGTCGTGGCCGCGGCAGGCGCGCAGGCGCTCCAGGCGCGCGAGGGGGCACTGCGCAAGCGCGGCCCAGGCCAGGCGCACGCGGCAGCCGCCCACATTGATGATGACGTGCCGGGCGCGGGCCCCGCCGCCCACAGCGCCGCCGCCAGGGGGCTCCGCGTGCCCGGGGAGCAGGGCCATGGCTCCATGCGCCGGAAACACCCAGGGGCTTCCGCCGGGCTCAGGAGGCCGCGCCTGCAAAGGGAACGGAGCGCGTTAGGGCCGCGACAGCTGAGCTGGGGAGCGCGTCCGCCCGCCGGGGCCGGCACTGAACCGCGGCCCCTCCGCCCTCCCCGCTCCCGTTCCCGCTCCTCCGAAGGCCCCACGTCTGCGTCTGGCTCCCGCGGGGCGCCTCAGGCGTCCGGGGACCCCGCCCAGTGGCGACCTGGCCTTGAGTTATCGCCAGGAGAGCAGCCGGGTTCTCCAGCTACGGGCCTCGAACAAGTGTCCCACCAAGTTTTGACAAATTGATGCAAACTGAAAAGAGCCAGATGTTTCAGGACGGACCCCGCCGACCAGTAAGGCCTTCGCGATGTCTGGAGGGACAGATGCAGCCCCCGTTTAGTTTGTGCGCCGCGGACCAGCCGCGTCAGAGCACGAAGGGGACCCTACTCAGCATTCTGTGAAGCAGAGAGACTGCAGAGTAAGGAGCTCCGGAAGTCCATCCCTACCTTAACACAGTGAAAAACCTGGGAAAAAACTGTCAAGAGTCAACTTTTTTGAAACTCTGGAAACTAACCAAAAGCTTGCACCAACCATGGGACACTGAGAACAGCTGAGTCTTGGTAACAATAACAACAAACGGCTTTGGCCGTTTCACATACCCTGCACCCCTGCCCCGCAGAGGTCTTGAAAGTAGCAGTCTGCATTCCCGCTACCAGCACCAGCACTGGAAGGAGACGCACAGACCTCATTCACTAAGGATCATAATTGTTGTGGCTCTGTGGAAGATTGCTCAAAGGGCCTGCCTTCATCTCCTATAACTTGGAAATCCCTCGGTGCAAAGGCAGCCACCTGGGCAGTTTTTGTCAGAAAACGTTTACAGGAAAGTGTTTTAGCTACTGCTGCCTGAGGCAATGGATGAGAGTTGGGACCATAGCCTAACAAAAAGCTTGGAATGGAAGGCTGGGGAATGAGATGATTTGGGAAATAAGGGCTTGAAAAAGCTCCAACAAATTCCTGGGAATCTGAAAGGGCACACTCATGGTGGGGTGTGCCCATACATGCCGGGAAGGGCCGGAGAAGTCCCAAAAGACACTTTTCTGGCTGACCTTCAGATTCTGCGAGCAGGAGTTGATAAGACAGAGGTTTGACCAGCCTGGCTGATGCTGAAGGTGGCCCCAAGACACACATAGAGCCCATCTGCAAAAACAAGTTTTAGTTTTTATTCCAGACATTTAAGAATCTATGTGCAATCACTTGTTGCCCACTAAGCTACTGGAACAGAGACATCAGGGGCCACATAAGACAAAGAATAGTTACTAAACAAACCACAGTAGCTACAAAAAAATCCTGGGGAGAGGGAAGAGTCTGATTTCCAGAACTGTCACATTAAAAATCTACAGTTTTCAACACAGATTTACAAGGCTTACAAAGAATATAAAAGTGGCCGGGCGTGGTGGCTCAAGCCTGTAATCCCAGCACTTTGGGAGGCCGAGGCGGGTGGATCACGAGGTCAAGAGATTGAGACCATCCTGGTCAACATGGTGAAACCCCGTCTCTACTAAAACTACAAAAAATTAGCTGGGCATGGTGGCGCATGCCTGTAATCCCAGCTACTCAGGAGGCTGAGGCAGGAGAATTGCCTGAACCCAGGAGACGGAGGTTGCGGTGAGCCGAGATCGCGCCATTGCACTCCAGCCTGGGTAACAAGAGCGAAACTCCATCTCAAAAAAAAAAAAAAAAAAAAAAAAAAGGAATATAAAAGTGTAGCTCATAGACAGGAAAAAGCAACTAAAAAAATATTCCTGAAGAAGCCCAGATATTGGATTCACTAGAAAAAGATGTCACATAAGCTATATTTAATATCTTCAAAGAGCTAAATTTGTGAGAATGACTTCTCACCAGAGGATATCAATAAAGAGAAGTTATTTTAAAAAATGATAGAAATTATGTGTTGAAAGCATAATAGCTGAAATGAAAAGCTTATTAGAGGATCTCAACAGCAGATATGAACAGGCTTAAGAAAGAATCAGAGAAATTGAAGATACATCATTTCATAGTATGCTATCTGAGCAGCAGAAAGAAAATAAGAAAACTGAGCAGCGCCTAAGAGACCTGTGGGATACCATCAGATGTACCAACTTTTGCATAATGAGAGTCCCAAAAGGAAAGAGGACAGGAAAGAGAGAATATTTGAAGAAATAATGGTTAAAAAAAAAAACCACTTCAAATTTGATGAAAAACATTACACATCTAAGAAACTCAACAAACTCCAATTAAGATAAATTCAAAGACATCGACACTGACACACCATAATCAAGCTGTCTAAAGACAAAGATTGGCCAGGCACAGTGGCTCACACTTGTAAGCCCAGCACTTTGGAAGGCCAAGGCAGGTCAGTCATCTGAGGTCAGCAGTTCAAGACCAGGCTGACCAACATGGTGAAAACTTGTCTCTACTAAAAATACAAAAATTAGCCAGCCATGGTAGCAAGTACCTGTAATCCCAGCTACTCAGGAGTCATGAGGCAGGAGAATCACTTGAACTGGGAAGGTGAAGATTGCAATGAGTCAAGATTGTGCCTATCTCCCAGCCTGGGCAATAGAGAGACTCTATTCAGAGAGAAAGAAAGAAAGAAAGAGCGAGAGAGAGAGAATTTTGAGAGCAGCAAGAGAGAAGCAACTTATCATGTGTGATGGAGGCTCAGTAAGATTAATAATTTTTTTCCTCAGAAACCATGGAGGCCAGCAGGCAGTGGGATGACATATTTAATGAGCTGAAAGGAAAAAAAAAACATGTCAACCAAGAAGTTTATATCTGGCAAAACTGTCCTTCAAAAATGAAAGAGAGAGGCCAGGCATTGTGGCTCACACCTGTAATTCCAGCACTTTGGGAGGGCGAGGTTGGCAGATTGCTTGAGGCCAGGAGTTCAAGACCAGCCTGGCCAACAAAAGAAACCGCAAGGGAATTAAAATGGCACATTGGAAAAATATCTATTTAACACAAAAGAAGGCAGTAACAGAAGAACAAAAAATATGTAAGACACAGAGAAAAGATGTGGCAAACTAGCAGAAGTCCTACCTAATCAACCACCTTAAATGTAAATGGATTAAACTCAACAATTAAAAGACAAAGATTGGCTTAATAGATTAAAAACAATAACAACAAAAACAATAATCCAAGCATATAATGTCCATGTAAGAATCTCTTTATATTTAAAGAGAAATACCTTGAAAATGAAGGAAAAAGAGCTGGAGTGGCCATACTAATTTCTGACAAAATAGGTTTTCAGGCAAAAATTGTTGTGAGGGACAAAGAAGGACATTATGTAATGATAAAAGGGTCAATCCATGAACAGTTGCATACCAACAAATTAAATAATGAGGATGATGTGAACAAATTCCTTGAAACACATGAGTACCAAACTGACTCAGGGAGAAATAGAAAATCTGAATAGAGCTATAACAAAGAAGGATTAAATTAGTAATCAAAAAAACTTTCTCCAACAAAAATCCAAGGACAAGATGGCTTTACTGGCAAACTCTACTACATATTTAAAAAAGAATGAATACCAATCCTTCTCAAACTTGTCAAAAGACTGAAGAGGAAGGAATGCTTCATAACCATTCTCTGAGGAGACAAGGACGTCATGGGAAAACAAAACTACAAACCAATAACCCTGATAGAAGCAGAGGCAAGGCAGGGCACAATGGCTCACACTTGTAATCCCAGCACATTGGGAGGCTGAGGCAGGCGGATCACCTGAGGTCAGGAGTTCAAGACTAGCCTGGCCAACATATGAAACCCTGTCTCTACTAAAAAATACAAAAATTAGCTGGGTATGGTGGTTGGTGCCTGTAATCCCAGCTACTAAGGAGGCTGAGGCAGGGAGAATTGCCTGAACCTGGGAGGTGGAGGTTGCAATGAGCCAAGATCACACCACTGCACTCCAGGCTGAGCAACAGAGCGAGACTCCATCTCAAAAACAACAACAACAACAACAGAGGCAAAAATCCACAAGAAAACACAAGCAAAATAAATCCAGCATCATATTAAAAGAATTGTATATGATGGCCATGTGATCATTTATCATAGAGATTTATCACAGGAATACAAGGGTGGCATGACACACAAAAATTAACATGTACATATTTATAGGATGAAGGGAAAAATGTGATGATTTCAATAGATGCAGAAAAGGGATTTGACAAAGTCTAACATCCTTTCATGATTTAAAAAAACCTCAATAACTAGGACTAAAAGAGAACTTCCTCAACATGACAAAGTCCACATAGGAAAAACTCACACTTAACTTCATTATCAATGGTGAAAAACTGGATCTTTTCCCTCTAAGACCAGGAACAAGACTGAAATGCCTGCTCTCATCCGTTCTACTTAACATTATACTGGAAATTCTAGTCAGAAAAATTAGGCAAGAGAAAGAAAGAAAAGGCATCCAGACTCAAAAGAAAGAAGTAAAAGTATATTTTCAGTTGACTTGATCTTATGATCTTATATACAGAAAACCTTAAAGAACACACGCAGACAGACACACATGCACACACACACCCCCACCACTATGAGAATGGGTTTAGCAAAATTGCAAGAAATTAGATCAATATAAAAAAAATCGGTTGTATTTCTATGCAAAAACAATGCACAATCAGAAAAGGAAGTTAAAATATCCATTTATAAGAGCATCAGAAATAATAAAATACTTAGGAATAAACTTAACCAAGGAGGTGGAAAGACTTAGACTTGGACACTGAAAAAACTACAAACATTGGTGGAAGAAATTTTAAGACTTGGTAAATGAAAAGACATCCCATGTTCATGTATTAGAAGACTCAATATTGTTAAGAGGGCAATCTTCCCTAAATTGATCAACAGAGTCAATCCAATAGTATGAAAATCCCAGTAATTTTTTTGAAGACATTGACAAGTTGACCCTAAAATTGCATTGGAAATGCAAGGTAGCCAAAATGATCTTGACAAAGAACAAAGTCGGAGGGCTCAAACTTACTTGATAAAATTTTATTTCATGACTCCACCTAACTCTCATGTCGAAATGTAATCCCCAGTGTTGGAGGTGAGGCCTGCTGGGAGGTGACTGGATCACAGGAGTGCATTTCTCGTGGCTCAGTGCCATCCTCTTGGTGCTGCCCTCGAAATAGCGGGTTCTCATGAGTTCTGTTCATTTAAAAGTGTGTGGTACCTACCCCCCAACCTTGTTCCTGCTTTTACCATTAACGTGCCTGCTCCCCCTTTGCCTTCTGCTATGACTGGAAGCTTCCTGAAGCCTCCCCAGCAGCTGATGAGACATTAGCACCATGCTTCCTTTGCAGCCTGCAGAACCATGAGCTAATTAAACATTTTTTCCTTATAAATCACCCAGTATCAGGTATTCCTTTATAGTAATTCGAGTATGCACTAGTACATTACTACTTACTCAAACTAAGTATAAAGCTATAGCAATCAAGAGTGTAGTATTGGCAAAAGGGGAGATGTAAAAATTAATGGAGCAGAATCGAAAGTCCAGAAGTGAACCCATAGATCTATGGTCAATTCATTTTTGACAAGGTTGTCAAGACTATTCAATGGAGAAATAATAGTATCTCCAACAAATGGTTATCCACATGTAAAAAATAAAGTTGAACCTTCTATGGTTTGGATATTGGCCTCCAAATTTTACAGTGGAATTTGATCCCCAACGTTGGAGGTGGGGCCTAATGGGAGGCGTTTGGGTCATGGGGGTGGATCCCTTACGCATGGCTGCATGGTGTCTTCATGGTAATGAGTGAGTTCTCACTCTCTGAGTTCCCTCCAGAGTTGGCTGTTGAACGAGCCTGGCACCCCTAACCCTTGCTTCCTCCCTCTCTGTGTGGTCTCTGCACACACCAGCGCCGTGCCATCTTCTGCCATGACTAGAGCTGCCTGTGGCCTTCGTCTGATGCGGATGCCCAATCTTCAACTTTTCCAGACATCAGAATCATGAGTTAAGCAAACCTTCTTCTTAAAATGAATTACCCAGCCACAGGTATTCCTTTATAGCAACACTGAATGGACCAAGGGAGACCTCTACATTGCACTATACATAAAAATTAATTCAAACTAGATCAAAGACCTTAATGTAAGCGCTAACACTCTGAAACGCACTTAGAAGAAAACAGAAGTGTAACTCTTCGTGACCATGGATTAGACACTGGTTTCTGAAACAGGACGCCAAAAGCACAAGCAACAAAAGGAAAAAGAGAAACTGGACTTCATTCAAATGAAGTTCTTCTGTATATCGAAAACAGCACCAGAAAAATGAATGACAACTAACAGTGGGAAAAAAACAGCAAGTCACATGTCACATATCTGGTCAGAGTCTAGTATCCAGAATGCAAGGAGCTCTTGCAGCTCAACCACAAATGACAAACAACCCAATTTAAACATGGGCGGAGGATTTGAATAGGTATTGCTCCAAAGGAAGTATGTGAATGGCTAAGAAGCACATGAAAAGTGATCAATAGCATTAGTCGTTATGGAAATGTAAATGAAAACTACAGGATACCACTTCACATCCACTAGGGTAGCTATATCAAACAAACAAAAAAAAAAAAAAAAAAAACACCCAATAAGTGCTGGAAAGGCTGTGGAAAAATTGGACCCTGGTACATTGCTGGTGGAAATATAAAATGTCACAGCCACAGTGGAAAACAGTTTGGCAGTTCCTCAAAAATTTAAACATACAGTTCCCATGTGACCTAGCAATTCCACTCCAAGGTGTACGCTCAAGACAAATGAAAACATGTGTTCACACAAAAACCTGTACATAAATGTTCACAGTGGCATTATTATAATAGCCAGAAAGTGAAAACAACCCAAATTCCATCAACTGATAAATGGATAAGCAAAATATGGGGCCTATATAGGGGAATGTTATTCAGCCACGAACAGGAATCAAGCACTGTTAATGCAACAGTGTGGATATAAACCATATGCTAAGTGAAAGCAGCCGGACAGAAAAGGTCACATATAGTGTCTGAGCCGGGTGTGGTGGCTCACGCCTGTAATCCCAGCATTTTGGGAGGCTGAGGCGGGTGGATCACTTGAGGTCAGGAGTTTGAGACCAGCCTGGCCAAGATGGCGAAACCCTGTCTCTACCAAAAAATACAAAAATTAGTCGGGTGTGGTGGGTGCCTGCAGTCCCAACCACTTGGGAGGCTGAGGCAGGAGAATCACTTGAACCTGGGAGGTGGAGGTTACAGTGAGCCAAGATTGCATCACTGCACTCCAGCCTGGGCGACAGAGTGAGACTGTCTCAAAAAATAAAATAAAATAAATTATCCATGATAAGTAAATTCACAGAGATAGAAAGCAGGGTAGGGGTTTCCAGGGGATGGGAGGGGGGCGTTGGGGAGTGTCTGCTAATGGCTCGGGGTTTCTCTGGAGATGACATAAAGTCCTGGAATTAGACAGTGGTGATCGTTGCACAACATTGTTAATACACTAAAAACCACTGAATTGTGCACATCAAGATGGTAAATACAATGTTACGTGAATCTTATCTCAATTTATAAAAATTATCCTGAGTTAGTAGGTCTCGGGGGGAATCCAGTAACATGCAAGTCTCATCACTGAGGTTCGAGGGCCACTGCCTTCCCCCGTCAACATCAAGTCCTTTTTATGGTTGTTGCTAACAAGCATATACTCGAACCTCTGCCAAGTAAAGCTTAAACCCACCACAAGGGCAATGCAGGAACCGGGAAAGAGCGGGGTGTAGTGGGTGTGCTCAATGTGTAGCTCACAGACTGCCAACTTGACCCAAGCATGTGATTCACCAGAGATTTTAGGGGGAAAAAAGTCAAATGAAAAGGAGGAGGGAGGGAAGAAGGGAGGGAAAGAGAGTCTAACAAAATGGCACTAGTGAGCTTGCCAGTAGGAGCTCGGCACCCCCAGTGAAGAATAGGAGAAGCCTCTTCTGAATGGGAGAGAGCACCTTGGACTGCTACTGCAATGGCGGGCAGGAGAGAAGTGCTGGGTAATCATGGGGACCTGTGACCTTCAGAGCCAAGTTCACTGCATGAGAAGTGGTGGACGCGGTCAGGATTCAAGTGGTTGTGTGTGCCTCCGTGCCCCATGGTTCATTCAGTGAACACATGATCTCAATCTATGCGCCAGACACCCCATGTCAAGGACATGGCCTGGAGCACCGAACTGAGGAACACGGATGAGTGCCACGTATCCGATACTGCATGAGCTGTGGGGGCGGCTGTCAGGGGCAGGCAGAGAGCCTGCAAAGTGGGAGAGCTTCTCTGAGACTGAGGGCTGGCCAGGCAGAGGGCTGGAGCAGGGGACCTCATTTTATTCAAAAGCAATTAGCTGCTTAGGTCATGGAAATTTGTTGCAGAGATTTCCTGCGCCCTGCTAGTCAGGCGTTCTGAGGGATTAAAGGCTTTGAAAATTCCCACCTGCTGGGCTCCCAGGGCTCACGAGATGGAGCTTCCTAACGTGGCAGGAAGTCGTCTGAACCTGCTGCCTCAGAGACTGCCCAGAATAAGCAGCAGCTGTTCGGTTTGTCGAAGAAGCGTAATGTTCAAACCCAGCTGCTCCAGCCCTCTGTGGCCAGACGGCCCTGCGAGCTGAGAGCTCCCTTGTCCTCTGCAGTCCCAGGTGGGGCTCAGAAGGAGCCATGCCCAAGTTCTGGGCTGCCTATGACACATGCCTTTGACAGGTGTGTCTCAACAGCCACCAGAGTCTCAGCTTCACCATCAGCAGAAGGCATAAGAGCCCACCTAGAAGACTCTCTCTCTGAAATGAAAAACAGTAATCCAGTACTACTTGAGGTCTCTTGCCAAATTCTGGCAGGTTCTGGGTTTACCTGACTCTGTGAAGGTACAGGGTATTCTCTTTCAGGGAACTGGTAAAATCACAGCTGAGACCAGCAGCTTCGACCTGGAAAATGAGTGTCCAGTTTCACCCTAGGGAACAAGAGAGTTGCCTGAGTTATTACTGTGGAGCATTGTGGTTCGACGCCCCACCCTCCGGTCCCTGCGGAGCACATGTGTCAGGCTTGCAGGACAGGCTGACTTCCCCGGCAGCCAAATGCTTTGTGTGATCCAGTTTTTTGTAGGCAGGGATGAATAATTATTAAAATAACTGGATAATCAGGTATAACCTGGAACTTTTGCTGTAAAAGGCTTTCTTCTTCCCAGAATACACATTTTAAAATATGGGCATAAATTACATGCTACATTAAAAGTGTTTTAAAGCTAACTACTTGACTTAAGAGATTGCAAAGCTGCTTCTGAAAGCTCTGGAGTTCCTCCCCATTCTCTGCATGGAACATCAGGAAAAGAAAGAAGAGGAACAGCTCAATAATAGAATGGCCATCACAGCACGAAGGCAGAACTGAACTGATCCTAAGGAAAGCAGGGCCAGGCAGGGCTCCCCCTCCCTGGAGGGTGACCTGGAAGGACACTGGCTAGCTGGTTCCAGAAGGTTACAAGGTCTCTGCTTGGCCAGGTCAAACGTGATGCCGTGTGTCTGTGAGCCTGACGTGCACAGCGCGGTGAGGCTGGCATGTGGGCGAGACTGCCAGGAAATTATCACTTACAAAGGTGGCTGCAGGCCAGCGATGTCATGACGTTAACTGAACCAAGCAGAGAACCAGCCAGCAGTTCCCAGTGGGGGGCAGTTCTGCCCTGGGACAGCCGGCAAGGTCTGGAGATGTCTGTGATGGTCATGACGCTGACTGGCATCCAGTGAGTAGAAACCAGAGATGCTGCCAACACCCTTCACAGGAGGCCCCCAGAGTGAAGAATTATCCAGCCCAGTGTCAGCAGGGACTGGCCAGAGGCACTCTCCATTCAAGCCTCATGAGATTCCCACAGACAAAGCCCCAACCAAGACCACTAAACTAAGATTACAAACCACATACAGCACCAGTCCTCCATGAGCACATGCCAGCACACACATTAGGAGCTGGATTAGCCTCCTAAAACTTCAGAAAATAGAATCATAGAAAATAATGAATGAAGGAATTAAAAACACAAGGGAAAGCAAAGACATTACAATAAAAACCCCAGGAGAATATAAATAAGAAACAAAACTAGAAATGAAAAATAGAGTCAGTAGACAAGATTGAAAGTAGGAAGGTCTCACGCTGAGGACCGTCTCCCAGAGACATCAGGAGTCCACAAGTGACAAATATTAACAGAAAAGTCACACACGGAGGAGAAAGTAAAATTACCAAAATTACTTTACCAGGAAGCTCAGAACAGCAGAAACAAGCCAATAAGAGGCAATGTGTAAAGATTTGGATTTTACCAGCCTTATGGAAGGCAGGAAGTCCACCGTGTAAAGGATCTTTGAGGATGAGGAATTGTGCACCCGCTGGCCCTCCACGAGGACCCCTGGAACTTTTACCTTTAAAATAATCGCACCCAGGGGAACTTGGTGATACTGAACTTGGGGAATCGGAAAGCTCTTGTGTTTCTGCATGCGAGTGCTATGATGGCATCCAGACTGGACATGGCCACCCGGGCAAGACATGGCCACTGCTGCCCTCACACAGGGCTGGGGGCTCAGGTGAGTGGGGCTGGGACAGTGAGGCTCTGCTGGGCAGTGGCCAAAGAATCGGAAGGCCTGGCTCTCCTCCTACCGACAGGCAGCCCCATGCCTTCCCTCTGGGGCCCATCCTGGACGCCTGAGTCCAAGCCCAGGAGACAGCAGCAGGCACAGCCAGCACTCCCCGGGAGCTGACTGCAGAACTGGGTTGAACCGGGCAGGTATAGCCTGGACAGCCACCTGTTCGTTCTGCCCATGCATGGTGGATTGCAGAGCAAATTGGTCTATGCTGTTTCACAGGACTGGAACCCAAGGTTAGAAACCAGAGGGGGAAGCCCCCTAAGTCCCAGTCCCTACTTGGCCCAGAGGCCCACAGGGTCAAGCCACCCACCACTTAAGTAGTTAGTGCCAGCCCTGGGGTGGCGCCCGTCCCAGCCTGGGCCGTTCCCGGAGCACGGATGTGGAGGCTTCGGGCTGGGCCTGTGGTCACACCCAGGGCCTTCCGCCAGAGTCCCGGGGGTTGCCCACAGCTACGCCTTGCTGACACGGGCTCCTGGCATCCAGAAGCTCCTGATTCGCTATGGCGTCTGCTCTGAGCCACCTGTCAGCTGCACCCACAGCCCTAGCAGGTTTCCGCCTCCCCTCTTGCCCTCTGTCCCCAGCTCAGCAGCCGGGGCAGGCCTCCTGACACCTACATGCCACCCTCTGCTCAAAACGCCAGCGCTCACAGCCCTAACTGGACCGGCCTGTCCCACCCCTCCGCCCTCCCCTGGGCACCCAGGCAAGTCCTGCCTCAGGCCCTCAGCATGGCGGTTCCTCTGCCCAGAACAGCTGCTCAGCCACGCCCACGATGACCCCTTGCCCTCGGCCTTTGCTCAAACCTACCTTCTCTTCAGACTCATCTGCGCCATTCGCTTCACGTCAAAGCCCATGCCCACCTCACTTTTCTGCGCCCTTTCTTTCCCCGCTAAAGGACTAAATGATTCACACATTATCTTTACCCAGTGTTATTTTCTGTCTGCTCCCGCTAGGATGTAAGTGTCTTGAGGGTGTCCCCACTGTCCGTTTGCTCACCCTTGTATTGATGGGAGTATTTCAGGGCAGACACAGGTGACCAGGATGCATTGCTGCAGGGACAGACGGGGGCAGGAACGGTCTCAGGCTTCCCAGGAGCCTCTCCGCACGTCCAGCAGGTGCAGGGTTTTCATGCCATGACATGTCTAGCCTGGGGCCTGCCCCATGGCAGGAGTGGGGGACCTGGTCTACACTGACACAGGGAGCCCAAGGAACCCAAGTGATACTCCCAGAAGGCAGGAGACCGCAGCCCCATGCTGCTTTGTGCCTGAAAGAACCCTGAGCCGCACAGGAAGCCTGGAGTTTAATGACGGCTCAGCCCCTGATGGGCGGGGAAGCTGGAGGAGCCGCTGACCTCCTTCATTCCCTGTCCATGGCTTCAAAGTCCAATGCACACACACACTCATCTCCAGAGGGCGGCCCATGCCTGGGCGCAGACGCTGGTGAGCCGCCATCCATGTGGACCACGGCAATCTGGGAATAATGTGATGGTCACCGTTGGGGCAAAGCCCGAGTGGCCCCACGCACCTCAAAGGAGGCTGGAGCTGAGCTCCATGTGGCCCCTGTACTGAGATGCTCTCTGCGAGTACAGGGGCTGAGTTCTGAGGGAATGCTTCCCCCGCTGCCTTAATTAAAGCCGAAACCTCTTACGCACAATTAAACAGATTCTGACAGTGTACGGGCTCTTTGGACGTGCTTTGATATTACAGACATAAAGCAAAGATTAAGTTGAATACAAAATGTTCCTCATGGAGTTGAACTGCTCAGAGCAGGCATCGTTTGCACTGCTGGAGATTAATGGCACATTATTGGAAGCAACAGTGCCCACACCATCTTTTCCCGGGGCGGGCGCTTGGGACATGGGAGCACACTTCCTTGAAACAAGGTCACTGGAGGGGGGACCCCGCTGGCTGTAATGAAATGTCACTCATGCACACATAGTGCTTGCGACCCCCCAATTCCAGCGCCAGCCCAAGTCCTCACATGATGTCTAACGAGCAGAGCCTCAGTGCAGCCTGACAATTAGAGTGAGCACAGCAGAACCAGGTGAGTGCCACGGCCGGCATCGGCCAAACAGCCCTGAAAAACCCACTTCACGTGGCCAAGCCTCAGAGTCTGCAGCTATGAAACTAATGCAAATAATAATAGAATAACACGTGTCTCACAAGGCTGTTGTGACGATTGAAAGCTAATGTGGATGCCTAGAGCAGTTCTGGTGCATAAGTCCTCACGTGCACACACACACACTCATATTCATATATGCACACATATATTCACACACACATTCACACTCACATTCACAACTCATTCACAGATGTTGACATACAGTCACAGGCGTGCACATTCACACACATGAATGCACATTCACACACACACAGTAACCCACATGCACGTTCAAACACATTCACTCACATTTGCACACAGTCATTCACTAACATACATGCACATTCACACACTCACACACCTGCACATGCACACACACAGTGTAGCTTTAAAAATTTGCTTTAAAGATAATAATATTGATTCTTGCAAAATATAGTAATAAACAAAAGCCTGTATCATAAACCCCTGTAGCAGAGCATATCTCCCTATGATCTTTTCCGAGCTTATATATAAACAAGCATTGTGCCTAGGGTGGACGTGCTCCTCCCCTTACTCTCGGGAACGTCCCGCTCTGCCTGTGGAGCAGCTGTTCATTCACCACTTTACTTTCTTAATAAACTTCCTTTTGCTGCACGTGGTGGACTTGTCCTGAATTCTTTCTTGCGTCAGGTCCAAGAACCCTCTCTAGGGGTCTGGACCAGGACCCCTTTCTGGTGACACGAGGGCTCCGTGGATGTTTGGAGCAGAAGCTGGAACTGCAGGCTAAGTCCAGCCTGTGTACCCGCCTCGTATTGAGCCACCTCCAGCGCGTGCCCTTGTGGGTGTGAAAGCAACGTTTGAATTCTTGCCGGGCTGTGATCGCGCCTAGTTTTATATAAACAAACTCACAGAAAAGGATCTATACTCTGAAGGCTGCATGCTTAGAAACTTTGAGGAGAAACTCATTATAGCTAAAGAATTTCAAAAGATTGTCTCACTGTGAAAACCCAGAGAAGGGCACAGAGTTGTGCCAAAACATGTACTCAGAAAACAAATAGGAAAGGAAACAACAACAGAATTGAGAGGCAAGAAAAGAAGGCTCAAATTTAAAAATGAGGACTGGAAGAGAGAGCAGCTCCAGTCGAGATGAGAATGTGGTGAGAAAACGCTCTGGAGGCTTCATGCCAATAAAGAAAACAACAATTGGATACTAGAATTGACTTAAGAAATGGAAACGCTGAATAAATATGAAATTCCTAAAGAAACTGAAATAGTAATTAAAAATCATATTATTTTTCCTCCAAAAATCAAACTCAAGTGACTTTATCAAGAGCTCTACCAAATATTCAAGGAACAGAATAATCCCAATGTTATACAGACTTTAACCACCTTTGCATGGAGCGGGAGGAAGATGTGATTAGAAGAGGGAGGGCTTTGGCTGTCTGGGCACGCTTAGCCCACTGCCTCCGGCAAGCTGGCGCCAATCTCCAGGACTCCACGCCACACACGTGTGGTCCACGTGCAATGTGAACATGTGTCGTCGGGAAAAGCAGTGACTGCCACTACCAAGAACATCAGGCTT
Organism: Cebus imitator; assembly: GCF_001604975.1. Classification (NCBI taxonomy): domain Eukaryota; kingdom Metazoa; phylum Chordata; class Mammalia; order Primates; family Cebidae; genus Cebus; species Cebus imitator. The sequence continues at coordinate 2,197,926 of NW_016107639.1, read as the reverse complement.
TCTCAAGTGTAGCCGATAAAGAGAAGTCACTGGGATATCATAGCATTTACGATTCTAGTTAAAATTAGGTTTCCTCTAAGTGCTTATTTGCTGTGCTTCCATACATGAATGATGGCTTACGGGGCGGGCTCTTTGCAGTTGGTGGAGCTGTTACTCTACATGAGCAAGAACCGCCAGGGCCTCCACGTGCAGCGTGGTCCTCCCCACTCAAGTAAGGATCACTCAGCACTGCAAGTCCTTGGCCCACTTTGAGAACCTGCAGAAATACAAGGCGGCCAAGAACCCCAGCCCCACCACCCGACCTGTGAGCCGCCGGTTCGCAATCAACGCCCGGAACGCTTTGACAGCCCTGTTCACCTCCGGCGGCCGCCCACCCTCCCAGCCCAGCACCCACGACAAAACACCCAGCAAGGTGACGGCTCGATCCTCCCAGCCCCCACTACCACGGCGCTCGACCTGCCTCAAAACCTGATAGAGGGACCTCCCTGTGCCTGGCCTGCCTAGGTCCAGATCTGCTAATGCTTTTTAGGAGTCTGCCTGGAAACTTTGACAAGGTTGTTTTTACTCAAAATCCAATAAAACAAGGTAGTTTGGCTGTGCAGTCCCCACCAGTACTTCTGTCTGGTTGGATAGGGGAAGGGGGCCACCCCAGCCAGCTCTCAGCCAGCACCCAACCTCTCTGGGCCAGGTGGGGGCAGAACTGGAAGGCCAGACAGGCTCCCTGGGAACCAGGGACTCCGGTTCACAAAGCACTTCACCTGTCTGAGCTTCGGTTTCCCTCTTTTAAAGTGTTTAATTTTGGGGCCAGGGGTGGTAGCTCATGCCTGTAATCCCAGGACTTTGGGAGGCTAAGGCAGGCAGATCACCTGAGGTCAGGAGTTTGAGACTAGCCTGACAAAATGGAGAAAGCCCATCTCTACTAAAAATACAAAAATTAGCCAGGCGTGGTGGCACACACCTATAATCCCAGCTACTTGGGAGGCTGAGGCAGTGAGGCAGGAGAATCACTTCAACCTGGGAGACAGAGGTTGCAGTGAGCTGAGATCGTGCCATTGCACTCCAGCCTGGGCAACTCTATCTCAAAAAAAAAGAAAAAAATTTTTTAATGTAAATTTAAATTTTTTGAGACCGAGGCTTGCCGTGTCTCTCAGGGTGGAGTGTAATTTCACAATCTCAGCTCGCTGCAACCTCCACCTCCCAGGTTAAAGTGATTCTCCTACCTCAGCCTCCCAAGTAGCTGGGATTATAGATCCACGCCACCACACTTGACTAATTTTTTGCATTTTTAGTAGAGATAGGGTTTTGCCGTGTTGGCCAGGCTGGTCTCAAACTCCTGACCTTAAATGATCCGCCCGCCCTAGCTTCCCAAAGTCCTGGGATTACAGGCATGAGCCACCGCACCTGGCCAATTTTTTATTTTTTGAAGCAGTGTCTGGCTCTGTTGCCCAAACTCTGCAGTACGGTGGTGCCAATCTTGGCTCACTGCAACCTCTGCCTCCCAGGCTGAAGCCGTCCTCCCACCTCAGCTTCCTGAGTAGCTGGGACCACAAGCATGCGCCACCACGCCCAGCTAATTTTTCTTGTTTTTGGTAGAGATGGGATTTTGGCATGTTGCCCAGGCTGGTATTGAATTCTTGGGCTCGAGCAATCCACCCACCTTTGCCTTCCAAACTGCAGGGATTATAAGTGTGAGCCACCGTGCCTGGCTGTTTCCCTCTTAATAACCTTAATAAGCTGGGGAAGTTCCTTTGGCTGGAGGACTAGCAAGGTCAAGTGACTTGCTGAAGGCCATAGGGTTGGTAAGTGGCTGGGATTTGACCTGGGCCTGAGCTCTCCGACCCGTGCTGGCCTGTCAATCCAGCTGCACCCTTTGGCGTGCAGGAGGGGGGTCCTTGCTGCTCAGGCCCTCTGGTTTTCTTCTTGGTTTACTAACAGGCACCCCACCCTCCTGGTCAGGCGACCCTAAGATGAATCGTGGGTGGATGGGGCCCAGGCTGAGTTGGCCCTTTACTTCTGTTTCCTCATTAGAAAGACCCACAAAGATAAACAAGCAGACCAACCCTGTTACTGGGGAGACAGGCCAAGAGTGGGAGGGCAGTGCTGAGGCTGCATAGCATGTCTTGGCATTGGTTGTCTTGGTGAAAGGCCCTAGTACCCAGAGACGCTGAGAACATCACACAAGGTCACACAGCATGTCCAACAGTCTCAACCCAGCTTCTGGGCTAGGAAGCAGTTGCTGGCCAGGAATGTACCAGGTAGGAAAGAAGCCTTGTCCTCACCTGCACTTTCTGTGTCCAGAAGTACATGCAGCCGAGAACCCCAGCCCCCCACCACCTGGCCTCTGAGCCGCCAGTGCATGATCAACACCTGAGCACCCAGTCTGCCCTGTTCGCCTCCAGCAGCTGCTGGGGTTCTCTTCCTGAGATACAGAGGACAGAGGCACAGCAGTGTGGGAGATCCGTTTAATTTGGACACTCAAGGCCTGGGCAGAGTGGGAGTGCCCAGGAGTTGGGTGGGCAGGCAAGTGGGTGGGTTGCAGGCCCACTCTTGGCCCCAGGAGGGAATGCCAGGCAGTGGGGGCTGGCCCAGATAGGCCAGGGGGAATGGCCAGAAGAGTGGACCAGGCAGGCAGACCCACCCAGCGACCCTGAAGGCCAGCCCTTGAGAAGGTGTCTAAGCCAGGGGGTGAGTGCCCAGGCCAGAGCTTAACCCAGGGAGGCAGGGTGGGGGCCCGGTTGGGGGCTCTTGGACCCTAGGGACTGGCATCGCTGGGGTCCTCCCCGAGTTGCTGCTGGAACTCCAGGCGTGTCTGCCGGTTGGACTCCAGCAGCTCCTGGAGGCGGGCGTGGAGGTGGTCGTTCTTCTCCTCCAGGTGGTCCAGACAGGAGTTGATCTGGTCCAGCATGGAGTTGATGGCGGCGTATTCTGGTAGGAAGGTGAAAGAGCCCACATCCTGTGTCTCCTTGGGGCTAATGGACACCCTCCCTCCACCGTTTCCCAGCCTGCTTCCCAGAGGGCTTTGTGCAAGTCCCTACTCCTTCCTAAGCCTCAGTGTCACCATCTGGAAAATGGGTGGATACCAAAAGAGGAATCACTTTGAATGAATGACACTGTAGTACTGCATCCTTTTTTCTGGGGTTAGGGTGGTCACAGGGTGGCGAGCTGGTGTCCTGCCTGGGAAGTCCTGCCAGGTGCCAGGTCTCTGCACTTCCTGCAGCAGCTGCTTAGTGGCTAGAGCCCACATTCCTGAGTTGGGGAATCAAGGCCTCTGTCCCCAGGTGGGCCCTGTTCTCCAGCCCTTCTGGCTCCCTCAGGATAAAACACCCAGTGGAGTCTCCTAGCCCTGCCTCCCTGCTAGCCCTACCTCCCTGCCTCTTCCTTTCCTCTCTCACACCTGCCTTTACCTACTTCAGGCCCTTTGAACATGCTGCTGTCTCTGCCTGGAATGTGCTGAGTCCTCCCATCTTCCTTCCCTCCTCTCCTCCTGGATGAGTCCCACTCATCCTTCAAGTCTCAGTATGGAAGTCACCACTGGGAGCCCATCCAATGCTCCAGACTGGATCAGGCCTCCATGCTGAGCCCCTAGCCCTCCTCAGCCCTCCACGGCTCTCCCTCCAGGATTGACCGCTGTGCTTATCTGAGTGCTGTTATGTTTCCCCATGGGAGGTGAACAGTCGTGTTCGCTGCTGGCTCCCTGCTACTCTCAGTGTTGCAATAAGCATCTGTTGATTGACTGAGTGAGTGAATGAATGGAGCTTCTGACTTTCCAGCCTCTCTGCCATTGCTCAGCTATCCCTGCAGCCTAGAATGCCTCAGCCACAACAGCCCTTCAAGGACCAGCTCCAAATGCCTCCTCCAAGAAGTCTTCCCTGATCTCCACTAGAAACCATCACTTCCTCCCGTACACGGCCACTCCAGAGCTGCCTCTTTCAGCAACACAGTGTCCCTGAGGACTCAAGGTCTGGGCCTGTGCCCACTGCGGGGCTCAGTTCTGAGCCAGCCCGTGACTCAGATACACTCGGCTGCCAGCCTGAGCCCAAGGAAGAAGCAGCTGGTGGAGGCTGGCAGAGGCCAGGGCTGGAGGGGTGTTATCTGGGTTATGGGTGCACATGTGCCTGCATTCTGGGGAAGGGCACTGCCAGAGCCGGCCACCCTCACAGAGGACAGAGTCCTGGGAAATTGGCTGCATCTTAAAGTCCAACCCCCTCATGATATAGCTAGGGAAACTGAGGCTTCAGAAGGAAGGAACTTGCCCAGGATCCTCCAGGTTGGTAACAGAGCCGAAACTTAGGACTGGACTTGGGGGTTAGAGGCACTTGGGTTTGAGTTCCAGCTCTGCTTTACCCCAGCAAGTTGTTGCACCTTTCTGGAAAAAAGGGAAAATAACAGTGTGGACATGAGGATTCAAACATATCAAGGGTTCAGACAGTGGCCAGCACAGTGGCTCATGCCTGTAATCCCAGCACTTTGGGAAGCTGAGCAGGTGGATCGCCTGAGGTCAGGAGTTCAAGACCAGCCTGGCCAACATGGCAAAATGCCGTCTCTACAAA
>NW_016107639.1:2190121-2193331 GCF_001604975.1 Cebus imitator | reverse complement strand
TATATATATATATATATATATATATGTTTCCGGACCAGAGCTTCCACTGCGACCCTCAGTTCCCAGGGACTCCTGGCAATGTCCAAGGACGGCTTTGATTGCCTCAACCTGGGATGCTCCTGGCATGGAGGTGCGGAGGTCAGATATGTTGTTCAACCCCCACAGTGCCCACGACGGCTCCCCAGCAAAGCTCTCTGACTCCAAATGTCCATAGTTCCAGAAGCAGAAGCCCCACATCCCAAGGCAGCCAGGGGACCTTGCACGAGGCCAGCAGGGCTGCCGTCCGAGGAGGAGCACGGCAAAAGAAAGCTCAGAGGATGTTTCACTGATGCTCAGAAGCCAACTGTTCTGGACTCAAAGCATTCGTCATGCAATAGATATTGCCAGAGAATCCAGCCATTGCAGATAAACGCTTTTATCAGCTGCTGTCCGCCTCTGTTCCTGCTCTGGCATCTTCACACATTTGGTTCACGCATCGCTTACCTTCCCCATGTCTTCTTATCAGCAGCTGCCCCGTGGCCAAACGAGTTTGTTCACAGGAGATGAGGCCCTTGTGACCCACACACCCCTTTCAGGAAGACGCTTCTAGGCTCCTGTGTGGGGCCTTTTCCCAGAGGCACACTTTGCCTTTCAGCTGGAACTCTTAACCTCGGGGACAACACGTGTTCACAGGAACAACACGTGAAACAGGGCCAGGCAGCAACTAGAAAAACGATCTAAATATGATGACTCCATCAACCAACCAGCGAGCCTACGGCTTCAGCTGAGAATTGTCTAAAATACAAATGTGTCTAACTTCAGTCCCCGGCTAATATTTAGTGTGCCAATGCATTTTTATTTTCCAATTCTTACTTGTTCTATCAAGAAAAACATACGATTTAAGACTACAATCACCCATGGGTTAAAAAATCCAAACATAAATAATTTTAAATAAAGTGTGACTCAGGAGATTTCTGTTGTAAAATAAAGATGAGTAATATTAGTATAATTCCTGCAATCTCTTTCTGATATACATGTGAGTTCACATGTGAGTCTCAAGTATTTTGACTTGAAATAGTTTTATTTTCTATATACTGAAGTTCATAAATTATAAAAGGGTTCTATTTTTCATAAATACAAAAAAGTGTATAAAATGAAGTGTATAAGATCTAATTGGCAAGTTTTTGGTTCTGTTCAGAAGAAAACTTGCTAATGAGATCCATTTTTAGCCATGTTTTGACTAAGAAATTGATAATTATTTTTCAATTATGATTTATGGGACACAATCTCCAAGTCTATAATACATACAGAAATTTGGTAACGAATAATTCTTTTCCACAAAGCAAGGTATATACAGTAGTGCTGCAAATAATTGCTCCAAAAGTTTCAAAATGAAATTTTTAGATAATTGCAGATTCACATGCAGTTGTAAGAAACAATACAGGGGCACCCTTTTACCCTTTACCCAATTTTCCCCATGGCAGCCTCCTCAAAACCGACAAATGCCCTCACCAGAGGGACCGCGACATGGACACATCCAGACACAGAGCTGTCCCCACACCAGGGTCCCTCCTGCAGTTTCACAGCCACACCCCCTGCCTTCCAACTACCTCCTCCTGAACCCCTGGAAACTGTTAATCTGTTCTTCATCTTCATAATTTTGTCATTTCAACAATGCTATGAAAGTTGAACCACACCTTACATAACCTTTTAGGATTGGCTTTTTTCACTCAGAATAATTCCCCAGAGAGTCATCTGGGTTGCTGCATACATCAGGAGTTCATTCCTTTTTATTGCAGAGTAGTATTCCATGGTATGGATGCACCCAAGTTTAACCATTCACAAGTGGAAGAACATCTGGGTTATGTCCAAGATTTGGCTATTATGAACAAGGCTGCTATAAGCATTTCCACACAGATTATTTTTCCTCTCTGGGATAAACGCTCATCAGAGCAAAAGGTTTTACTTTTGATAAAATTCAGTTTATCCTTTTCCCCCTTATGGACTGGCTGGTTGCATATTTAGTTTTTAAAGAAACTGCCAAATTGCTTTCTAGAGTGGTTGTACTGCTTTACATTCCCACCAATAATGTATGAGAGAAATAGTTTCTCAGCATCTTTGCCAGCATTTGATGTCACCATTTTTTACAGACATTCTGATAGGCGTGTGGTGATATCTCATTGTCTCAATTTACCCCCACTTTATTGATGTATAATCGACAAATAAAAAGTGTATATATTAAAGGTATACACTGTTGTGTTTTGATATGTGAATACATTGTGAAATGATTACCACAGTTGAGCTAATGAATATCTCCATCACTTCACACAGTTACCTTTTTTGTGTGTGATGAGAACACTTAAGATCTACTCTCTTAGAAAATCTCAAGTATGCAATATAATATTACTAGTTACAGTCAACCATGCTGTATATTAGATCTCTGGAAGTTATTCATCCTGTATATCTAAAACTTTGACTGCTTTGATCAACACCACTTCTTCCACCCCCAGTCCTCTGGCAACCACCATTCTACTCTCTGCCTCTGAGTTCAACTTTTAGATTCCACATATGAGTGAGATCACACATTACTGTTTTTCTATGCCTGGCTTATTTCACTTAGCATAATGTCCTCCAGGTTCATTTACCTTGTCACAATGACAAGATTTCTGTCTTTCTCAAGGCTGAATGATGTTCTGTTGTGTGTGTGTCTCTCTGTGCATGTGTGTATAAGTCAATAACATGTTCTTTAGCCACTCATCTATAAATAGGTGCTTAGGTGGATTTCATATCTTGGCTATTATGAGTAATGCTGCAATGATCATGAGAGTACAGATATATTTTGTCTGGTATAAGTATAAAAACCCCTGCTCTCTTTTGGTTACAATTTGCATGGAATATCTTTTTTTGTCTCTCCACTTTCAGCCTATGTATATCCTTACAGCTAAAGCAAGTCTCTCATAGGTAGCCTATAGTTGGATTTTGTTTTTAAAATCCATTAAGTAATTCTATGTCTTTTGATTGGAGAATTTCATCCATTTATATTTAAAGTAGTTATTGATAGATAAGAAATTACTAATGCCATTTTGTTAATTGTTCTCAACTGTTTTGTAGTTCTTTTGATTATTTCTTCCTCTTTTGCTGTCTTGCTATATGATTATTTTTTCGTGGTGATATGCTTTGATTCCTTTCTCTTTTACTTTTGTGTATCTATTACAATTTTTTTTTTTTTTT
>NW_016107639.1:2182346-2189994 GCF_001604975.1 Cebus imitator | reverse complement strand
AGCCTTCTGAGTAGCTGGGATTACAGGCACACGCCACCATGCCCAGCTGAATTTTTGTATTTTTAGTAGAGACGGGGTTTCACCATGTTGACCAGGATGGTCTCGATCTGTTGACCTCATGATCCACCCGCCTCGGCCTCCCAAAGTGCTGGGATTACAGGCATGAGCTACCGCGCCCGGCCTTACAATTTTTTTATTTGTAGTTATGATGAGGTATACATAAAATATCTTTTAGTTATAACAGTTTATTTAAGTTGATAACAACTTAACTTGAACTGTAAACAAAAACTATATACTTTCTCTTCTCCTCACAGATTTTATGTTATTGATGTCACAATTTACATTATATATTGGGTATCCATTACCAAATTATTATAGCTATAATTATTTGTAATACTTTTGTCTTTCTACTTTTATGCTGGGATTAAAGGTGACTTATGTCCCACCATCACAGTATTAGAACATTCTGAATTAGACTATATTCTTACCTTTACAGTAAGTTTTATCCTTTAATATTTTTTCATACTATTAGTGAGCTTTCATTTCAACTTGAAGAACATTCAGCATTTCTAGTAAGGTGGATTTAGTGCTGATAAACTCCCTAAGCTTTTGTCTTTTTGGGAAAGTCAATATCACTCCTTACTTTCTGGAGGACACCTTTGCCAGGTATAATATTCTTGTTTGGCAATTTTCTTCCAGCACTTTGAATATATCCCACTCTCTCCTGGCCTGCAAGGTTTCTGCTGAGAAATATGCTAATAGTCTCATGGGGGAGTTCCCTTATATGTGATAAATTGATTTCTTTGCTGCTTTCAAATTTCTCATTGTCTTTGACTTTTGAGAATTTGATTACAATGTGTCTTGGTAAATATCTCTTTAGGCTTAATCTTAAATATCTCTTTAGGTTTAATCTATTTAGTCTTCTTTGTGTTTCATGGATCTGGATGTTTATTTCCCTCTCTAAATTTGGGAAGTTTTCCATCATTATTTCTTTAAATAGGCTTTCTTCCCCTTTTTCATTCTCCACTCCTTTTGGAACACCTATAATGCATATATTGGTTTGCTTGCTGGCAGCCCATAAGTCTCTAGAATTTCTTCAAACTTCTTCTTGCTCTTCTGATTGAATAATTACAAATGCTTTATCTTTGAGATTGCTGATTCTTTCTTCTGCTTAATTGAATCTGCTACTGAAATCTCTATGGAATTTTTCAATTCAATCATGTTTACTTCAGCTCTAGAATTTCTGTTTGGGTCTTTTTTTTTTTTTTTTTTTTTTTTTNTTTTGAGACGGAGTTTCGCTCTTGTTACCCAGGCTGCAGTGCAATGGCGCAATCTTGGCTCACCGCAACCTCCGCCTCCCGGGTTCAGGCAATTCTCCTGCCCCAGCCTCCTGAGTCGCTGGGATTACAGGCACGTGCCACCATGCCCAGCTAATTTTTTGTATTTTTAGTAGAGACGGGGTTTCACCATGTTGACCAGGATGGTCTCAAGACCATCCTGTTTGGGTCTTTTTTATGGTTTCTAACTCTTTGTTGTTGAACTTCTAATTTTGCTCATGTATTATGTTCTTGACTTTCGTTTAGTTGTCTGTGTTCTCTTGTAGTTCACTGAGCTTCTTTAAGATGATTATTTTGAATTCTTTGTCAGGCTGTTTGTAGATGTCCATTTCTTTAGGTTTGGTTACTGGTGATTTATTTTGATTATTTGATGGTGTCATGTTCCCTAATTATTCATGATCCTTGTGGTCTTGCATTGATATCTGAGTATTTAAAAAAGTAAGCACCTCTTCTAGTCTTTACAAACTGGCTTTTGCATGGAGAGTCCTTTAACAGTCAGCCCACTCAGTGATTTTTGGGGCAAGGGTGAGGCTGGCAGCCTTCCATAGGAAGGCTTGCTGCTGGAGTCATCAGGCAGGTTAGCTTGTTTCCTCGGTTTACAAAGGCCAGCTTGGTGCCTGGGTCTATGGGACAGGCCTGGAGTTTGGGTCTGCATGAATAGATGGTACCTGGGTCTGCAAGGGCCAGCCTGGGACCTGGGCTACAGAGACCATCCTTGTGCTGGGGTAGGCCTGGAGCCTGGGTCTGTGAGGACTTGCCTGGAGCTAGAGTGGGCCTGGAGGCTAGGCCTATAGGCATAGTCCTGGAGCCTGGGTCTGCTGGGGCCAGCCTAGCACCAACGTTTACCCTGGGGAGAGGGAGGGACCTAGTACTGGGGTCCACAATTAAGTCAAGTGCTCACCTCATTCTCCTTCCATGTGAAGAGTATCTCTCTCCATACTGTGCCGTGTGGATTTGGGGAAGGAGTGATATGAGTAATGTTTTCAATGTGTCTTCCCTTATTTCTGTGCTCCATTCAGGTGCTAATCTCTCACCTGGATTCCTTAGCCCTTGTGAAGGTATTTTTGAGTGTGGATAGTTGTTCAAATTGTTTCTCTAAGGGTATGAAAACTGGAAAGTCCTATTTTCTCATCTTGATGGCATCACTCCTCACTGTCTTTTAGTTTGATATTCTTAATAGCTAGTGACAGAAGAGCTTTTCATGTACTTATTTGTCATCTAAATATTCTCTTTGGTGAAATATCTTTTCTTGTGTTTTGCTCATTTTCTATTTGGACTGTTTGCTACTTTGCTGTTAAGTTTTGAGAGTTTTTAAATGCATTTTACATACGAGTTTTTGGTTGGGTATGTAGTGTGTAATATTTTCTCAAAGTCTATAGCTTATCTTTAAAACCTCACAAGGTCTCTGGCAGAGCAAAATGCTTTAATTTTGATAAAGTCCAATTTATCCTTTTTTCTTTTATTGACTGCTTTTGGTGTCAAGAATGATTTGCTTAGCCCAACATATCAAAGATTTTCTTCTGTTATTATTTATTTATTATAAGACAGGGTCTTGCTCTGTCACCCAGTCAACACCAGTGCAATTATGTGATCATGGTTTACTGCAGCCTCAATATCAGCTCATTGCAGCCTTGATCTCCTAAGCTCAAGCAATCCTCCCACCCCAGTCTCCTGCGTAGCTGGGACTCCATGTGTACACCACAGTGCCTGGCTGCCTTTTTTCCTTTTCATAGAGACAAGATCTCACTATGTTGCTCAGGCTGGTCTCAAACTCCTGAGCTCAAGTAATCCTATCCGCCTCAGCCTCCTAAAGTGCTGGAATTACTGGCATTAGCCACCACACCCAGACTTCTCCTGTTATTTTTGTAATGTTTATAGTTTTACATTTAATTCATGATCCATTTTAATTTTTGCATAAAGTGTGGATTAGGTCAAGATTCTTTTTTTTTTTTGGCTTATGGATGTTTTATTGTTTGTTGAAAAGGCTATATTTACTGAATCACTTTTGAACCTCTGTCACAAGTTAATCAGGAATTTTTCTGTGGATTTATTTCTGGGTTCTCTGTTCTGCTCCACTGATCTAGGTAAATATCCCTCCACCAATACCACAAAGTGTCAATTACTATTGCTATGTAACATGTCTTGAAATCAGGTGGATAGATTTTTCCCACATTATTCTTCTTTTCCAAATAATTTTACCTATTCTAGTTCCCTTGACTTTCTGTATAAATTTTAGAATAATCTCGTATATATATTTTTTAAATTATTGGGATTCTGATAAGAGTTATGCTTAATCTCAAATTTTTATATCAATTTGGGGAGAACTGACATTTTTAATAAGCTAATTGTTTCAATAAATGAACATGATGCATCTCTCCATTTATTTACATTGTTTATTTCTTTTATTTGCCTTTTGTAGTCTTCAGCATTATAGTTCTATACATGTGTTGCTAGACTTATACCTAAAGTTCCATTTGTGTGTTGCTAGACTTATACCTGAGTATTTCATTTTGTTGAACAATTGTAAAGGGTATTATATTCTATGTTTAATTTTGATGTTCATGTGTCTTGCTAGTGTATTGATTGTGTATGTTTATCTTATGTCTTGCAATCTTGCTGAATTCATTTATTAGTTCTAAGTTCTTTTGTTGTTTGTTTTGTTTTGTTTTTTGGTAGATTTTTTGGGATTTTCTGTGTATATAATCATGTAATTTGCAAATAGGGGCAGTCTTATTCTTCCTTTCTGGATATGCATTTTATTTCCTTTTCTTACCTACTGCAGGGGCCAGGGTTTCCAGTTATATGTTGAATAAGAATGATGAAAGTGAAAACTTTTGCCTTGTTCTCCATCTGAGGCAAAGAACATTCAGTCTTTTACCATTAAGCATAAGTTAGCTATAGGTTTTTATAGATATCTTTATCAAGTCAAGAAACTTGCCCTTTATTCCTATTTTCTGAGAATTTTTATCAAAAACAGGTGTTATTTTAAAAGTTTTTCTGCATCAATTGATATGATTATGTAATTTTTCTTTAGCCTGTCAATATAGTGTTTACATTGATTGAACTTAAACACTGAATCATCTTTTCATCCCTGGAATAAACTCCACTTGGCCATGGGTATAATTCTTTTACATATTGCTGACTTCTATTTGCTAATATTTAATAAGATTTTAATGTATATCCATGAAGGATATTGGTCTATAGCTTCCCTTTTTTGTAGTGCTTTGACTGGTTTTGTTATCAGAATAATACTAGGTTTATAAAATGAATTAGAAAATGTTCCCTCCTCTTCCATTTTTTGGAAAATGGAGGAAAAAAAGACAGTATAGATTGGTGTTAATTCCACCTTAGACATGTACTCAGAGGTTTAGTTGTTTAGAAGTTCTCCAGTGAAACTATCTGGGCCTGGTGATTTCTTTTTCAGGAATTTTTAATTTACAAATTCAATTTTATTAACAGTTACAGGACTATTCGCATGATCTATTTCACACTGGATGAGTTGTGGTAGTTCGCATTTTCCAAGAAATTGGTCCAGTTGATCTGGGCTGTCAAATGTGCGTGGAGAGTTGTTGGCAGTGTTCCCTTCTCACACTTTAGATGTCTGCAGGGTATGCAGTAATATCCTCTGTTTCGTTCCAGATGTTGGTAATGTGGGTCTTCACTCTTCTTAACTTTGTTGAGCTTGTCAGACTTTCTTATGGACTGCATATCATTGGGTCATGTTTTTAAACCCACTCTGTCAATCTCTGTTTTAAATTGATTTTTGTTTTGTTTACACAATTTACACCTACTAAAATTATTTGTATGTGAAGACTTTAATCTTTCATTTTGTACTGTTTTCTGTTCTTTGTTCTTTATTTCTGTTTTCTTTTTCATATTTCCCTGTGGATTACTTCACTATTTCACAATTCTCTTTTGATTTATCTATTGTGTTTTCTTGTATCTGTTCTAGGTATTGTATTATATACACATAACCTATCAGGTCCGCTGGTGTTATTTTACCAGTTCAAGAGAAGCATAGATCCATCACTTTCCTTTACATGCCCCACATCCCATTTATAATAATGGCCTTAAACATTTCCTCTTCCTGCCTTAGAACCACATCAGGAATTTTCACAGTCTTTCCTCTCACCATTAGGTGATTCAGAAAACTCATGCAGAGAAGGAAAGTCTATCACATTGACTCACATTTTACTCGTCATGTTTCTCCTCTACTATTTTACCTTCCAGTTCACTGCCTCTTTTATATGTCCACTCCGTCTTCCACTGAACCCAGCCATTGTGTTTCCCATTTATTGTATTTTTACATCTAAAATTTCCATGGTTTTATTTTATAGCTTCTATTTCTTTGCTCAGACTATTTTTTCATCTGTTTAAGCAGGTTTGTAATTGTCCACTGAAGCATTTTTACAATGGTTCTTTTGAAATCTGTGCCCAATAATTTTGACATTACTATCATCTTAGTGTTGGTGTCAGTGGCCATTCACTGTCCTTTTCACCGGATTTGAAACCTTTCTGGCTCTTGGTATGAGGGCTGATTTCCATGGAAACCTAGACATTCTGTCAGAAAGATGTGGGCCAGCACAAAAGACCTCCTCCCAGAAACTGAGAGTTTAAAACCACAATGGCTACAACCTATCGTAAGAGATGCTGGCTCTGCTGTGGCTGACTTCCTCTGGCCCTGCTATGGCAGGGGAGAGAAGGAGGCCACCTCAGTGCTAGCAGTGAGGACAGAAGTATGCATTCCCCACTTGGCTTCTGTTGACACCCATGGAGAGGGAGGGCTCCTAATCATCGATGGGTGGGGATGAGAGTTCCTACTCCCTACACCTCTCTACAGACACGACCTTGGCTGGGAGGGGTGGGGGTGTCTTGCTACTGCTCCCAACATGTGGCTGACACCACGGGTGTGGGTGGCACAGACGATTCTGCTCAACAGATTCAGTATAAACAAGAGGGAAAACTCCATTTCCCCGGGGAATGGATGTGAGCACATGCAGCAGGGCTCGTGAGTTCATTCGGCAAGGAGCCTTCTCCACTGAAAGTGCATTCGGCCAGCAGGAACCAGCTGCTCCAGCTTAAGAACGTTTCCTGTGGGAGACTGGCTGACTCCTGATAAGGAAGTCTGGGTGAGACCTGAGGCCTTGTACCAGAAATGGTGGATGGGTGTGTATCAGAAGGAAGTGGGCACCTCCTCCCGGAAACTGAGAATCTGAAACCATATGGCTGCAACCTATTGTAAAACATGAGTAAATAACGCAAGAAAGAAAACACCATTTGCCATCACTGGAGGGCAGGACACTGGCTCAGTGCCAGCGCTGCGGAGGCAAACCGGGAGTCGTAAGGGTCCTGTACCTGATCACTTGAGCCCAGGAGTTTGAGACGAGCCAGGGCAATATAGTGAGATTTTTGTCTCTACAAAAAAATAAAGAAGAAATTAGCCAGGTGTAGTGGCACACACCTGTAGTCCCAGCAACTTGGGAGGCTGAGATGGGGGAATTGCTGGAGCCCAGGAGGTCACGGCTGTAGTGAGCCAAGATGGCACCACTGCACTCCAGCCTGGGTTACAGAGTGAGACACTCTCTGAAAAAAACAAAAAGCCCTTCAGCAAGAGAGATTTAGGTTAGATGGTAAGAAATTCTTGATTACGGAGCTTGCGGAACATTGACGTAATACCAAAAATTTATACAAATTTCAAAAAGTTATAAAATGTCCTTCATTGCCAATTTTTAAGGAAATCAGGCTGCTATTTTCCTTGGAGACTGGGTGCAGTCCAGGCTCACAGCAGGGGAGCAGACGGCAAGGACGTCCCAGCCGTTTATGCGCCTAGGCTCATGTGATCTACCTTAAGGTGCCAGGAGCTTAAGGAGGAGATACAGGAGAGACTGCATCCGCTGCTCTGCGGACAACACTCTTCTAAGGCTGCCCAGCACTGCGCAAAGGGGAGTCTTATCACATGAGCTGGAAAAGCCAGGGGGCTGCGGGTCCTGACAGCTGGATCTGCCTGTTGCCTGCGCAGTCCCAGGTCCCTTCTAAAAATCAAGGTGAATGATCTGCACGGTGCCCCCCGATCCAAAGTTCCATGAATACCAGAAAAGAGTGGAGAAGAAAGGAGGAGCGGGGTTTCGAAAAGCTGCAAAAGAGAGTGGGGAGAAGACAGACGAGGGAAGTAGAAGAGAAGGTTGAAAAGGAAAAGGCCCGGGTAGGTAAGGAGGGACAGGTGAGGAAGGTCAGGTGAGGAAGGTCAGGTGAGGAAGGGCAGGTGAGGATGGGCAGGTGAGGAAGGGCAGGTGAGGATGGGCAGGTGAGGA
>NW_016107639.1:2180493-2182251 GCF_001604975.1 Cebus imitator | reverse complement strand
GGGCAGGTGAGGATGGGCAGGTGAGGAAGGGCAGGTGAGGATGGGCAGGTGAGGAAGGGCAGGTGAGGATGGGCTAACTATGAGCAGTGCACAGATGTACCTTAGAATAGGCTGGGAAGCAGGGGGCGGCGGGTGAGCATGGGGAAGCCATGGACACCAGGTATGCCCTGGGGTATCCAGCTATGGAGATGCTTCTGGTGGGCGCCCCCCCAGCCCTGTGTAGCCACCTGCCCTGTTGCCTGCTCTTTGCATTCCAGCTGCCAGGTGGAGGTCACAGTGAAGGAGAAGAGCTCAGGCTGGAATGAGGATGCTGCTTCAACTCAGGGTTTTGCAAAGCTGCTGGGAGCTCAGGAGACAGTCACCTTGGCCGCCAGCCAGGTAAGGGTGGGGGTGGGAGAACGGCTCATCCTGAAGGAGGCTGTCCTCTCAACAAAGGCTCTGCGTGCAGGAAGCGCTCGGGGGCTCTTCACTCGGGGGTCTCTTCAGAGGTATCTCTTGCCGGCTCCAGAGGTGGGGTGGTCCTGGAGGGACCCATGGCCAAAGGCCCTTGCTTCGTTTCTCTCCCCCACATTCTGTCTCCCTTTAAACACCCGCAGTTTATCTGAGCTGAGGGATAAATGTTTTCGCAGGTATCTGTGTCATGAGATATTTTAAGTGTGATGGTTAAATTTGAAAAGATGGTGTCCCGTGTGCCCTGCCTGGCTGGGGACCTCCCTCGCAGACGTGTTTCCCACCCTCTATGGGGTGTCCTGTGTGAAGCTCGTCACAGGCGCCCTTTCAAATGGTGCCATCCCATAAGGCTCTGCCAGCACTTCTCAAACCTGTGAATCAACGCTCCAAGTTCTGTTTTCAGGAGAGGCGTCTTGGCCTGGATGGATCATGAACTTTCAGTGAATTAGCACGATCATCTCCTCATAACAGGTCCACAGCCACACAGGCCTGCTTCTACCGGGCAGGTCCACAATCATACATGCCTGCTTCCACCAGGCACGTCCACAGCCACGCATGCCTGCTTCCACTGGGCAGGTCCACAGCCACATATGCCTGTTTCCACTGGGCAGGTCCACAACCATATATGCCTGCTTCCACCAGGCAAGTCCACAGCCACACACGCCTGCTTCTACCGGGCAGATCCACAGCCACACATGCCTGCTTCCATTGTGCTCCCTGGCCCCCACAGAATTAACTCATGGCCACATGGATCCACTGGCCCCAGTCAGAACTCCTGCTTCGGAGGAACACTTTGTATTTCTTCCCATGACCAATGTAATCACAGGGTAATGCTTTGTACCTTCTTCTTAGACAGCATCCCCAGTGTCCTCCACAAAAGCACAGAATCTCCAAGCGCAAAGTTCTGATAAGACAAATGAAAACACAATGGCTTCTCAGAGTTGGTTTCTTTTTCTTTTCTCCTCTCTGTCTTCTCCTAACAAATTAGACAGATGGGAGCATCACACCCTAAAATGTAAGAACTATGACTGGAGGCTCAGGCACAAGGCCCCGTCTTATGACAGACCAGGCCACCCTGGGCGTGAGCTGCCCCAGAACCTGCTTTCCATGCAGGCCCTGAGCCTGAGTGGAGCCCCCCAGATGGCCAGCACACTGCGGAGATGGAGGCAGAGACCAACTGGACGCAGAGAATCAGGGACTGACCTATGTGAGGCAGAGACCCACCGGTGTGAGGCAAAGACTGACCCGTGTAAGGCAGAGACTCACCGGTGTGAGGCAGAGACCGACCCGTGTAAGGCAGAGACCCAC
>NW_016107639.1:2177117-2180468 GCF_001604975.1 Cebus imitator | reverse complement strand
AGGCAGAGACCCACCGGTGTGAGGCAGAGACCGACCCGTGTAAGGCAGAGACCCACTGCTGTGAGGCAGAGACCGACCCGTGTAAGGCAGAGACCGACCCGTGTAAGGCAGAGACCCACTGGCATGAGGCAGAGACAGATCCG
This sequence comes from Cebus imitator, assembly GCF_001604975.1. Lineage (NCBI taxonomy): Eukaryota > Metazoa > Chordata > Mammalia > Primates > Cebidae > Cebus > Cebus imitator. The sequence continues at coordinate 2,180,325 of NW_016107639.1, read as the reverse complement.
TGTAAGGCAGAGACCCACTGGTGTAAGGCAGAGACCCACTGGCCATAGGGAGGCAGAGGCTGACCAGCTACTTGACTCACTTCAAGCAAAAAAATCACCTGACAAACACAACCCATGAATGATGCAAGGATGGAGGGGCAGGTACTTGGTCACCAGGGAGTGACACATGCATGTACACACACACACACACACACAGACACAGACACAGACACAGACACACACACACACACACATGCACACAGACACACACAGACACATGCACACAGACACACACAGACACACACACAAACACATGCACACACACATACACAGACACATGCACACACATAGATACACAGACACATGCATACACAGACACACACACAGACACATGCACGCACATAGACATATACAGATCATGCACACACATAGACACACAGACACATACATAGACACATGTACACACATAGACATACACAGACACACACCAACATATGCACATACAGATACACACACATAGACACAGACACACACAGACACACATACATAGACACACAGACACACAGACACACACACGGACACACAGGCACATGCATACACACATAGACACACATAAATACACATACATGCACACACAGATATACATAAAGACACATACACACATAGAAATGTTACACACAGAGACATAGATATGCAAACACACACACACAGAACACATCACACACAGACACACACAGACACATGCACACCCAGACACGTTACACACACATGCACACATGCACACACATATACATGCACACATAAACATGTTACACACACAGACACACACATGCACAGATGTTACACACATGCATACAGATGCACATATAGACACACACACATAAGCACACAAATACATGTACAGACACACATACAGACACATGCACATGTAGATATTCACACAGACATGTTGCACACACACACAGACACATGCACATACAGAAACATGCACACAGACATGCACACATATGTGCACACACAGACACACACATAGACACACAAACACATGCACACACAGGCATACAGAGACACATGCACACACAGACATGCATACAGACACGTTACACAGATACACAAATGCACATAACACACGCAGACACATGAACACATAGAGACACATGCACACACAGACACATGAACAATCATAGACACATTATACTTGCACACATAGACACACACAGACATGCACAAATAGACATGCACATGCAGATAAATGAACCCACACACACAGACATGCACACATAGACACGTTACACACACCACAGACAGATCCATGCAGACACACCACACCCATGCACACAGACACATGGACACTTGAACACAGATGCACATAAACATACACACACTGATACATGGAGCTGCATGCACACTAAGACACATACACACTTGCAACACAGACTCATGCACACACAGACACAGGCAGACATGCAGTGACGCAGTGTGCACCACATATGCAGACGCACGCACACCACACCGATAAGTATTCCTACATGTCTGTATGTCTAAGAGTTTTAAGAATATTATGTTGGCTGGGAACAGTGGCTCATACCTGTAATCCCAGCACTTTGAAAGGCCAAGGTGGGCGGATCACCTGAGGTCAGGAGTTCAACATGGTGAAACCCTGTACAAAAAATACAAACAATTAACTGGGTGTGATGACGTGCGCTGGTAATCCCAGCTACTTGTGAGGCCGAGGCATGAGAATCACTTGAACCTGGGAGGCAGAGGTTGCAGTGAACTGAGATCGTGCCACTGCACTCCCGCCTGAGCAAGACTGTCTCAAAAAACAAAAAAACGAATTTTCTGTTCCAGTATAATTCTAACTGCTAATTCTGTTTAAACATGTAGGTAAAATGATTATAATTGGTACATTTGTATGCAGATGCACTGCTAAAACCGTTTTTGTCTCTGAAGTAGTTATTCACATCAGTGTTTCTGCTGTGGAGCCGCAGAGAGACGCTTGGGGCCAGCCCACGGAGCAGCATTTCCAGAGCTGCGGCAGTGGGTGGGCGGATAACGATTCGGGCTCTGGGCCTTGCGTTCAGAGGAAGCGAAATCCAGGGAGGAGGGTGTGAGCCTCCGCTCTTCTCCCGTGCTTCCTGCTGCCTTCCGAGCCCCTCCTCTGCTGGCCTCGTAGACACTGGGACTCCAATGCCTCTCCCACACGCTCCTTCCTCCACGAACACGAGCTTCTTGAGGTCCTAAAAATTCCCAAGACCACATGTTTGCGAGCTGCTGTGCCAAACTCCCAGAGCCTGCCCCACTGGTGGGCCCAGGACACTGGCTGGGACCAGACGACCTCTCCTACTAAGATACCATCTCACCTGAAACTCCGACCAAGAAACAGGACTCTTTAGAGGTGCAAGGCTGACACCGCCAGAGAAAACTACCCTCACGGTTTCCTGCAGGGATCCACCTGCACCTCCTGCCCAGGGGCTCCAGGGTGGACACAGGACCACTGAAGCCCAGAGGGTGTCCTGGGCTGGCCTGAGCCCCAGCTCTAAGACTGTGCTGGGGGTTACTGCTAAGCTTCAGCGGAGAGCCCCCAGCCTGTCTCCAGAGGAGGGCTCAAGGCTGTTACCACCACCCCATAAAAGAGCAGCTGAGGCTGGCATGGCCCCTGCACTCCCGGGAACCATGACCATGCTGGGGGTTACTGCTAAGCTTCAGTGGGGAGTCCCCAGCCTGTCCCCAGAGGTGGGGCTCAAGGCTATTACCACCGCCCCATAGAGGAGCAGCTGAGGTTGGCACAGCCCCTGCAGCCTTGGAGCGCCATGTCCTCACAGGCACTAGGCTGCAAAGCTCAACATCCTGAGCAGAAAGTGAGCAACAGCCAAGGCAAATTTCCCAGATACTGTAATTAAAGTTTTACTTGTTCATAATTATGATTTTTAGTTGGTAATTTCTTTTTCAGATCAATTTTATTAAACAAGCAATTATTCACTCCCACACCTTCTTTAACTGAAGGTAATGTGCCTAATTTAACCTTCCGTGAGGAGCTGCTGGCTCACTTGTGAAGCATTGCGCAGTAGCATCTGCCAGGCAGGCCTGGGTCAGGGAGCAGCACGGCCTGTCCCTGGGAGCGGCCTGGAGCTTGGTTCTGGAGCATCCTGGAGCCTGGTTCTGGAGCTGCCTGGAGCCTGGTTCTGGAAGGGCCTGGAGCCTGGTTCTGGAGCATCCTGGAGCCTGG
>NW_016107639.1:2161504-2177102 GCF_001604975.1 Cebus imitator | reverse complement strand
TGGTTCTGGAGCATCCTGGAGCCTGGTTCTGGAGCTGCCTGGAGCCTGGTTCTGGAAGGGCCTGGAGCCTGGTTCTGGAGCATCCTGGAGCCTGGTTCTGGAGCTGCCTGGAGCCTGGTTCTGGAGGGACCAGGAGCCTGGTTCTGGAGGGGCCAGGAGCTTGGTTCTGGAGGGACTGGGAGGCTGGTTCTGGAGCAGCTGGGAGCCTGGTTCTGGAGGGACCTGGAACTTGGTTCTGGAGGGACCTGGAGCCTGGTTCTGGAGGGGCCTGACATGCCTGTTCTCCCTGCAGCAACACCTTCCTGAGAAGGGAGTGGGGCCACCCTCCCAGAGCCAGGTCTTGGTCCCCTTCTGATATGATTCTTCTCCCACAGGCCTTGCCCCCCAGAATCCTCTTTCAGCTCAGGGACCCGTGTTCCGGCCTTGCCAACGGCCACAGGGCCTTCTGCCATTCCGGTTCCACAGTGCCACAGCCCCCACCTCCTCCAGGGTCAGGGCGGCCCACAAGGCACAGGCCTGACCCCGAGTGTTCCCTCTGAAGCTGCAGCCTCCACCCAAGCCCATGTCTCAATGGGAGTCATGCCCTGCACACAGCGTTTCAAAGCAAGGGCAGGTCCCAGAGTGGCCGAGGGGCAACAGGTGCTTGCTCCCACCTCTCCTTCACAGGGAGACGCAGAAAAAACTCCTGGAAGGGATGCCACCGATGGGCTGACAGTGCATGGTGTGGGCATGAATGTCAGGTGATTTTCACTTTCTTCTTTCTGTCCTTCTCCTGTATTTTCCCCCAAACGACACAGGTAATTTTAGAAACTGGAAAAAGGAATAAAACAATTCTAATTTTAGAGGGAAACTCACATCTGACAGGTTTTTACAGAAAGAAGGTGAAGTCCTATGAAATGAGGCATGATTGAGTTCCCTCCATATTCATCTTTGTCAACACTTCCTCTCCTGAACGTGTGCCCTGTCAGTCAAGCTGACGCTCACCAACAGGGACTTGGTGAAACCTCCGTGGTTTCTGAGCCTCCTCGCTGACGGGAGCTTCTGTAACTCTTAGGCATTAAAGCTATTTTTTTATTGAGAGTCAGCTCTTCAACCAACAGCACAAAGGACAGGAAAGATGTTTTTATGAACTCGCACATCAGTGCATTCTTCATAAACTGACAGTAAACACCAGCCTGTGATGCGCTGCTTTGAAAACTGCTTAAGGCTGTAGGATGATGCAGAAATATTTTCCCATCCTTCAAGTTTCTTCCTTTTTCCTTTTCAAAGCCACATTATTATATTCAAGAAATGTAACATTTGAAACAGACTGAACAATCAGAAGAGACACTTTGCAGTCCTCTATGCAAACGTATCTGAAAACTTGGATGAAGTGCAGGATATCCTTGGGAAACTCAGACCCCAAAAATGGTCCTGTGAGAGTTAGAAACTTCAGCAGACCCATTTCCATGGAAGAGACAGAGAAAGTTACTACAGACTGTCCTACACACAGCATTAAGCCCAGACAGGTTTACAGAGAATTCTCCCAAGATTATAAAGCCCAGATCATCTCCACACTCTATAAATTATTTCAGAACATTGAAAAGGAAGGAAAGCTCTCTAATTCCTTTTATGAAGTAAGGAAACACTGATATTTAAACCAAATATCATCAGTACAAAGAGAGAAAACATAGGTTCAATATCAATCATCAATATCAATGCAAAACTTCTAAACAGAATATTATGAAACAGAATCCAATGCTTCTTTAAGAAAAAAAAATACTACGACAAAGTGGAATTTGTTCCAGAAGTGCAAAGTAGGTTCAGTGGTGGAAATCCATTAACATCACGCACCATAACAAATTTCAAAGGAAAAGTTGTGAAATCACTGCCATAGATACCAAGCAGCATTTGACAAACACTCAGGGCGCTGAGGGATATTTCACCAGCATGGGAAGTGTCATGTTAAGTTCTAAAGCCACTCTCTTACTCAGTGGAGAAACACTAGAGGCATTTCCACCACAATCACGAACGAAGGTGAAACCATCTCTCTTTGCGGATAAGATCATCGTATACTTGGAAATCCCAGAGAATCGACAAAACTTATTTATTGAATAACAAAATTCAGTAAAGCAGCAGGCTATAAACTGAACAGCCTTCCTATACACAAACAATAGAGAGCACAGTAATTGAAAAAGTCCATTTATGGCCAAGCACTGAGGCTCACGCCTGTGATCTCACACTTTGGGAGACCAAGTCCAGGAGTTCAAGATCAGTTTGGGCAAAATGGTGAAACCCTGTCTCTATAAAAAATACAAAAGTTAGCTGGACATGCTGGCGCCTGTAGTCCCAGCTACTCGGGAGACTGAGAGGTGGGAGAATCATTTGAGCCTGGGGGGCAGAGGTTGCAGTGAGCCAAGATCATGTCACTGCACTGCAGCCTGAATGACAGAGTGAGACTTTGTCTCAAAAAACAAATAAATAAATTTAATTGATAAAAAGCAAGAAAAAGTCCATTTACGATAGGAACAAAATCATGTAGGAACAAATTTCACAAGGAACGTGTACTGTTTTTAGAAGAAAAAATTTAAAACACAAAAGCAGACTTGAACAAATGGACAGGAGACACAGCATCATAGGGGAGTCTTCCTCTTAGGTTAGCGCATCAGTGCCATTCAATCCCAGCAAAGCAGAGTGAGCTATTTTACAGAGTTGGACATGTTGATACTAAGGTTCAAATGTGCATAACGAGCTGGGCACACGTGGAAAAAGAAAAGCAACATGGGGAAAAACTCACATAGAGTGAAGTCTTAAACATCAGTGGATGAAGGACCAAAAACCCCATCAAGAAACAGGGAGAAACATGAACAGGACATTCACAAAAGACAAAAATCACCCTCAAAGCACACTTGTAATTAGAGAAGTGCAGATTGAAACAATACCGAGACCATTTCTCTCCCATGAGACTGGCAAAAATGTAAGAATCATACCACAACCATGGCCTGGGCATGAGCAACAGCACTTGACATGGGGTGTGCAGGGGCCAAGTCTCAGGGAGGGAGGAGTCAACAGCAGCAGGTCAATTTCCTCTGTGCACCTCCAGCTCTGGGAGTCAACCCTGCAGAGATGAAAGCTCCACTGCACTGTTCACAGCAGCACAGCTGGAGACTGCAGAACCCTGGCAACAGCCTGGTGCCCACACAGCAAGGTCGCTGAGCAGATATGGCGTCCACACCGTGGGGCACGTGCTGGAAAGCGGACGGTCTCTCCAGCCTGCCTTGGGGTGACTTCCAGGACATGTCATTAAATAAGAAGGCCAAGGACAGCAGAAGGCAGAGACTTGCCCCCTGTGGTATAACACAGGCCAGCTGAGATGCACAGGCACCTGCCTGACTGTGCAGGAGGAACAGAGCAGGGTGAACAGAAGCTAAGGAGGCCAAGTCGTCACGCAGGGAGGTGGGAAGGGCTGCAGGAATGAGGACCCTCCCGAGGCCGGGACTTCTAGAGCGTTGGGGTCCTCCACACACTCCTCGCAAGCCACAGCTAGCCACATCCACACAAAACACCAATACCCAAATGGACCCGGATGCTTCACAAGGGATCCACAACCACACAAAAGTGTGGGGAGACACGGGTTCTCCCAGGTACATGAAAACTGGGAGGCTGAAGACTAGAAGAGCCACATGCGATAGGCTCCAGTCTCTCAGGGGGAGCACAGCACGCTTTTGAAGGCCCAGCACGGTGGCTCACACCTGTGACCTCAGCACTTTGGACGCCAGGTGGGTGGATCCCTTGAGGTCAGGAGTTCAAGACCTGCCTAGGCAACATAGTGAGACCCCCATCTCTACAAAAATTAGCTGGGCACGGTGGCTCATACCTGTGGTCCCAGCTACTCGGGAGGCTGAGGTGGGAGGATGCTGGAGGTCGAGGCTGCTGTGAGATGTGACTGCACTATTCCAGCCTGGTGGACAGAGCGAGACCCTGTCTCAAAAAAAAAAAAAAAATATATATATATATATATATATATATATATATATGCTTTTGTTGCCCAGGCTGGAGTGCAGTGGCATGATCTTGGCTCACTGCAATTTCCACCTCTTGGGTTCAAGCCATTCTCATGCCTCATTCTCCTGAGTAGCTGGGATTACAGGTGCCCACCACCACATCCAGCTATTTTTTTGAAAAATAATAATTTTTAAAAGTATCAAGATCATGGAAAACAAAAGCAAAAAACAAGAAATTGGAGAGCTGTTACAGATGGTGGGCTGAGGGGACACAGATGGACAGTGGGAACTGTGGTCAAACGTTGGAAACTGTGGTCACACCATGGGAACTGTGGATGGATGGTGGGAAATGTGGTTGGATGGTGGGAACTGTGATCTGACATTGGAAACTGTGGTTGGTCTGTGGGAACTGTGGATGGACAGCGGGAACCGTGGTCAGACAGTGGGAACTGTGGTCGGATGGTGGGAACTGTGGACAGACGGTAAGAACTGTGGATGGACAGTGGGAACTGTGGATGGATGGTCGGAACTGTAGTCGGACGGTGGGAACTGTGGATGGGTGGTGAGAACTGTGGTCGGATGGTAGGAACCGTGGATGGATGGTGGGAACCGTGGATGGACGGAGGGAACCATGGGTGGACGGTGGGAACTGTGGACATATGGTGTGAACCGTGGATGGACGGTGGAAATTGTGGTTGGATGGTGGGAACTGTAGATGGATAGTGGGAACCGTGGTCAGATGGTGGGAACTGTGGTCAGACGGTGGGAACTGTGGTCTGACATTGGAAACTGTGGTTGGATGGTGGGAACTGTGGTCGGACAATGGGAACTGTGGTCTGATGTTGGAAACTGTGGTTGGATGGTGGGAACTGTGGATGGATGGTGGGAACTGTGGTTGGACGGTGGGAAATGTGGTCNGGGAACTGTGGTTGGACGGTGGGAAATGTGGTCGGACGATGGGAACTGTGGTCTGATGTTGGAAACTGTGGTTGGATGGTGGGAACTGTGGATGGGCAGTGGGAACTGCAGTGCAGGGTCCTGGGCAGCACCATGACTCTAGTGTGAGGAACGTGGTGACATGTGAATGGGGCTTGACAGCAGTGACCAGTGCAGCGCCAGCAGGAATCTCTGGTCTGGACCATTCTCCTGGGTCAGAGACACGGGAACCTCTACAAAGTCTAAAAATAGTTCCAATTAAAAGTTTCAAAAAATCTAACATTTCCTGCTTAAACCCAGGACAATGGTATGAAAGGCACCTCGAGTCTGAATTTGACAAGTTTTACTGAAGCCTTCGCACCCCAGCCCCAAATATCAGTGCTGGGATTTCCTCACAACAAAACCAATGGCCCATTCACTCAGCCCACTTCTAGAATGGTCTACGGAAATCTTAACAGTGCTTTACTGCAGAAATAAAAAAAAATCCATCCTAAAATTCATAGGAATTTTAAGGGACCATGAATAGTCAATACAATTTTGAAAAAGAAGAGCAATGATGGAGGCCTCACACTTCCAATCTCAAAGGTGCTGCCAAGCTACAGTGATGGAGACGCGTGGCCCACGCATGGACAGTCAGGGCAGTTGAGGGCAGAGCTGGAAGCCCAGAGATGAATCCTACACCAATGATCAAATGATTTTAGGAAAAGAGTGCCAGGACCATCTAATGTGGGAAGGAGGCTCTTCCTAACAAACAGCAGCACGAACGGGGACGTGCTTATGCAAAAGCGTGCAGCTGAGCCCTCCCCCACCCCGTATACAAAATTCAAGTAAAAGGTCAGGCACGGTGGCTCACCTCTGTAATCCCAGCACTTTGGGAGATCAAGGCGGGTGGATCACCTGAGGTCAGGAAATCGGGACCAGCCTGGCCAACATGGTGAAAACCCATCTCTACTAAAAATACAAAAATTAGATGGGTGTGGTGGTGGGCACCTGTAATCCCAGCTACTCGGAGGCTGAGGCAGGAAAATCGCTTGAACTTGGGAGGCAGAGGTTGCAGTGAGCCAAGATTGCGCCATTGCACTCCAGCCTGGGTGACAAGAGCCAGATTCCATCTCAAAACAAAACAAAACAAAAAAGCAAAATTCAAGTACAAATGGGTTGACGGCCAAAATTAACAGATAAAACTCTAAAACTCTTAGAATAAAATGTGTGGTCAAATCTTTACAATGTTGGATTTGGCAATGGTTTCTTAAATGACACCAAAAGCATGGGCAGCAAAATAAAAACAAATCAACTGAAGTTCACTCAAATTAAAGACTTCTGTGTATCCAAGGACACGGTCAACAAAACGAAAGCCCACAGGCTGGGAGAAAATATTTGCAAATCATATAAGGGCTGATAATCACTGTGCTGATAGGGGCTTAATATCAAGAACATATAATGAACTTCTATTACTCAACAACTAAAGTCAAACACCAAATCTAAAAATGGGCAAAGTAGCCGAGTGTGGTGGCTCACACCTGTAATCCCAGCACACTGGAGGTTGAGGTGGGACGATTGCTTGAGCCCAGGAGTTTGAGATCAGCCTGGCAACATAGCAAGACCCTCTCTCTACAAAGAATACAAAAATAAGCTGGGGGTGGTGGTGTGCACCTGTAGTCCCAGCTACTCTAGAGGCTGAGGAAGGAGGATCACTTGAACCTGGGAGGCCGAGGCTGATTGCATCTCTGTACTCCAGCATGGACAACAGAGTGAGACCCTGTCTCTAAATAAATAAGTAAATAAAATGGGCAAAGGACTTCAATAGACTTATTAAAAAAAACTATACATCACACCCATCAATTGAATAGACTCCTCTCCAAAGAAGATGTAGACATGGCTAACAAGCACGTGAAAAGATGCTCAATGTCACTCATCATCATGAAAATGCAAATCAAAACCACAGTGAGGTATCACTTCACCTCTGCTAGGATGGCTGTAATAAGAAAGGCAGACCATCGCAAGTGCTGGTGATGAGCCGGGGAACCCTCCTGTTTGCTGACAGGAAAATGGCTCTGGTGCTGTGGAAGTTTGGCAGATGCTCTGAAGGTTAAGCAGCAGCATCCCCATGTGGCTCAGCAATTCCCCCCTAGAACACGCCTGGCAGAAGGGGAAACAGGGCAGAGGATATACACCCCAACGTTCAGAGCAGCATCGGTCCCATTAACCTAAAGGTGGGAACAGCCCACGAGTCACACAGCACACAGTGTGGGGTACCCTTCACCAGGGCGCTTTCCAGACACAGAATGGAAGGAGGTTCTGACATGAGTCCCAGCATGGCTGGACCTGGAGAGCGTCATGCTGAGAGAGAGAAGGACCAACACGGTGATTCACCTACATGGAATCCCTAGAATTGGGGGTTCATGGAGAAAGCAGAGTCGACCTTGCCAGGGGTTGGAGTCTGCGCAATGGGGGAGTTCCTGATTAGTGGTTATGGAGTTTCTGTTCGGGGCAAGGGGAGAATTTGGCAAAAAGTGGTGACGGCTGCACAGCATGGCGGACGCAACTCACACTACTGAACTGTCCATTTGAAATGGTTAAAACGGAGTATCTTAGGTGATGTGTACTTTACCCCAGTCACACGGAGGAGCCATAGGGGAGGCGGGCAGCCTCTACTGCAGCCTGCTGGCCAAGAGGCCTAGTAGGGTCTTTCGCTGAGTGCTCAGCCCACCTGTCGGGAGGACGGGATTCACACAAACCCTGCAACGTGAGCACTGACCACGGGTGACGCCCAGGCCGACGCAGCCTGATCTGAAGGGACACCGAGTGCCAGCTGCGTGCCTCCTGCCAAGAGGGTGCAGTGCCCAGGGTGGTGCCAGGCAGGACAGGTGACATGGGGACCCCAGGCCTGGCAGCAGCCCTCCCTAGAGACCCTGAAATCCGTGACTTGAGCCTCAGTCTCACCCACACAGCCACCAGGAAGGGTCCCTCAGTTGGTGAGGCTGTCCTCCCTTTGCCAGCTGGGCTGAGGCCGGCCCACCTGAGCTGCTCTGTGGTGTCCTGGGCTGCACCCGGGTAGGGCCTGCCCGGCGTCCCCCTCCACATGCCCTGGGGCCTCTCGCTGGCCTCGTGAGCCGTAGGAGGGTCCCATCTCCCCACCTCTACGTCTGCCGCTGCCTCTGCTATTGCAGAACGCATCTCTCTGCTCTTTCTTCTTCCCTTATTTTTGTTTTTTTTTCCATCTTCTGATGCTGTTCTTAGATGTCTGTTTTCCCATCCAACACCCAAGTGTTTGCGGAACCCCTGGCAGAACTGGGCACTAAGCTGGGTCCTGATGCCCCTCTGACACCAGTCACTGATGGCTGCATTTCACAGGTGAGCTCAACGCGGGCCAGACCTACAGCCCACGGCTCTCCACGGCCTCTGGGTGCTCTGGTGGCTGGAGCTGCCAGGGGCCCCTGTGTGCTGCCTGGGAACGAGTCCCCCCTAAGAAGACCCAAAGCCCCCACAGACCAGCTTATGGGAAGGCAGGCACTTCCCGGTCATTTCTGCCTTAGGACACGGCTGTGTCCTGCAGGTGTGAACTGATTTCTGACGGTTCCTTATTAATCCTAAATCTTCAGGACCAGAGAGTGCCCAGCTCCTGAAGGAGCGGTTTCCACCCGGAGATGCTGGCGGGAGCGCCTGGGCTGGCTGGGGAGGGGCTGCCGCACATGGTGACCTGATAGATGGGCTGGGTCATTTAATTTTTGTATAATTTCACAGTGACAGACTTCCAAAAATAACTTCATCACCTGTCTCAGGAAATAATTCTTCTCAGTTAAGACAGTTTCCTAACGTGCTAGTACTTATTTACTAGAAAAACCGCGGGGGACAGGCATCAGGGGAGGAGAGGGGGTGGCCTGGGGCCCGCTGGGACCCTGCAGTCTACCCCTAAGTATCTCTCGGGGGCTGGCCAAGGTGGGCATGGGCTGGGCTCCAGCCTCCAAGCCCCTCTTGGGCTCCTCACCAGAGCATGACCTAGTCTCTGGCGTCTCACTCAGCCGTTTTTGTCTGTGCCTTCTTCTTGGGGGGAGGGCGAGGGGTGCTGTCTCCAGCTCTTTGGAGTCGGGAGCTTTCTTATTAGACCTGGTGGCCTCTCCCCGGTGGCCACGGGCAGCTGCAGGTGGATCCAGGACGGGCGCCACACCCATGTGCCCCCTGTGGCTTGTTCTTCCTGGCCTGAAAGCACTGCCTCAGGGTCTATGCTCTGCCCAGGGCCTTGGCCGTCTGTCCTGGGACCAGGGGCAGGCTCCCGTGCACCCAGCAAGGAGGCAGTGCCCACCCCATCCCTGCACCCACATGCCTCAGGAGGGCTCAGTGCACCGCCCCGCAGCAGCTTCAGGGCACCCCCACTCCAAGACCCAGGCTTCCATGGGCTCAAGCCAGCAGTGAGGGAGGGGTCCTCACAGTCAGGTCCAAGGATCTGAGAGTGAGTGGGGAAGGCAGTGTGGGGGCCCAGCCAAAGCTGTCAGGCCATGGCAGGCTGCAGCCAAAAACCACGCCGTCCTACCAAGGGGCGGCTGAGGGGGGGCAGAATGGGGCCTGCTGCCCTCCACAGGGTGTGGCCTCAGGGACAAGAGTGTAGCTGTGTGTGACACGCATGTAACAACCCGTGTGTGTGGCAGTTGTCCGTGTGAGAACTGTGTGTGTAAACCACATGCAAACCACGTGACAACCATCTGCAGCAACTGTGTGAGAACCATGTGGGTGTGTGACAAATGTGTGTGTAACCGGGTATGACAACCATGTGACAGCCATGTGACAACCGTGTCTGACAACCATGCCTGATAACATGTGATGACCATGTGTGACAGCCAGGTGTGACAACTCTCTGTGGCAGCCATGTGGCAGCTGTGTGAAAAACCATGTGGCAGGCATGTGAGTGGCAGCCATGTGGCCTATGGGACAGCTGTGTGACATACAATGTGACAGGCATGTGAGTAGCAGCACGTGGCAGCTGTGTGACAGCTGTGTGGCAGCCATGTGGCAGGCATGTGAGTGGCAGCATGTCGTAGCTGTGTGACAGCTGTGTGGCAGCCATGCGACAGGCCTGTGAGTGGCAGTGTATGGCAGCCATGGCAGCTGTGTGGCAGGCATGTGAGTGGCACCCATGACAGCCGTGTGGCAGCCATGTGACAGACATGTGAGTGGCAGCCACGTGTCCTGTGTGACAGCTGTGTGGCAGCCGTGTGGCAGGTATGTGAGTGGCAGCCATGTGGCCCGTGAGACAGCTGTGTGGCAGACATGTGAGTGGCAGCATGTGGCAGCCATGTGAGTGGCAGTGGGACCTGAGGCCGCTGTGGCTTTCACTGCCGCCTCCACGCAGCCTCGAGGCACTGGCTCTGCTCAGTAACACAATCGGTGAACTCTGGATTCATGACCTGGCGTGTCTGGTTCCCAGCCTCTTTCTCTGCTCACCCCAGGCTGGGCCCTCCATGCTGAGCTGTGGTTTCACTGAAGGGTCAGTGAACGTTTCCCGATCTGCCATGCAGCCAAGCTGATGAAAGTATCCTCAAGAAAATTTCACATTCGTGATAAACAGCAAATGACACATTGTTTACACCATTCGCTGCCTTAATATCCTTTAATTCAGTGTGAAATTTTCCCATTATCCATTTCTGGAAGAAAAACAGTGAGCCGGAGTAACTCAAATGTCTCATTCCCACACCGTCCATGTTTGGAAAACCAACTTTGAAGAAGTTTATTAACAATCATCACGGCATACAAGAAAGGGAAAAGAACACCTGTGCAGAGCTGGGGTGCTGTCCCACCCAGAGCAGAGCCCCCAAAGGGCAGAGAAGGGGTGGGGGAGATGGGCAGCCGTTCCACAGAGAACAGACGTGCTGGGCCTCGGCCACAGGGTCCCCACTGCCAGGTCCCATGCCACGACAGCTGCTCCAGGGTCCCCACAGCACCTCCTCTTAGGAGGAAACTTGGGGGCCGCCAGATACCCTGTCAGCAAGGACACCCCGAAATGCCACCAAGTCCCTGAGCAGATTCTGAACAGTGTGGCGTCATGAGGATTAAAGCTTCCATGTCAGGGCATGGTATGTTTTGATGTTTCTTATTTTTCTCTACATCCGTTTGCCTAGACGGGTCTTAGACATTCATCTGCATAGAAAGCAATGTTCCAATTATAAAAGTACTCTGTGGAGAAATGGACAATTGCACAGCACAATAAGAAAAATACCTGATCCCACCGCCAGAAACAGCCGCCAGGCACTCTGCAGCACGCGTGCTCCTCTTGTCTTCCCCTCGCGCCTGCAGTTTTATGTGGTCACCAAATTCACTGTGGCAAATTCGCTTTTTCTTCAGCAATGCTGGCTGCCACCCCGCTGCAGCAGCGCAGCTCCCCGCCAGGGAGGTGGACACCAGCAGAGCACGCAGGCCAGCACGGAGTCCCAGACACGGGCTAGAGCAGCTGCGCCAGGAGCTGGGGACACAGCACTCACGCTGAAGGGCTTCCTCACACCCTCTTCCTAACAGCCCATCTTTTCTTCCTTGCCACGGGGAAATCTGCTCCAGACAGAGTGGTTAGCAAGAGGGCAAGGGGGAGAATTGGGAGTTTGTGCGGTGGGCAGGGACAGCTGGGCACAGGGCTCCAGAGCGAGGCCACGTCTTTGCTGAATGGTGGTTCCTTCACTGACATCAGGAATCCAGCAGAAATAAGGTTATGATCCTTCTTTGATTCCACTAGAAGCTATCACTGAACACTTCCCAACACACACCATTTAAAGATTCTTTTGTTTTGTTTTTCTTGAGGCAGAGTCTCACTCTGTCACCCAGGCTGGAGTGCGGTGGTGCAATTTCAGCTCACTGCCGCCCTGACCTCCCAGGCTCATGCAATCTCCCACCTCAGCCTCCTGAGTAGCTAGGACTACAGGCACCCTCCATCACGCCTAGCTAACTTTTTCTATTTTCTGTAGAGATGGCGTCTCACTATGTTGCCCAGGCTGGTCTTGAACTCCTGGGCTCAAGCCATCCTCTCACCTCTGCCTCCCAAATTGTCAGGATTACAGGCGTGCACCACTGTGCCTGGATATATGCATTTTGGTAGAAATTGCATAATTCCTCACCCTGAGGATGAGTCTTAATTTACTTACATTTCCCTATTGTCAGACATTATTTCGATATTAAATTTCCATGTTATTTCATGAATACTTGCAAAGAACATCATTTTGCATAGTAAATTCATTTTCTCTGGGAAGACTTCCTGACCCTAATCTGTTTATATTTGAAATTACACTACTAAAACATAAATGTATTTTCATTGTAAAAAAAACCACACAAAGCATGTAGAGTAAAAGCTGATGCCCCTCCTTCCCCTTCGCCCTTCAAAATCAAATCCACTCACCACGGTAACCACTTTTAAGGTGACTTATTTACCTAGAAGTTTTATATATGTACATATACATTTTAAAAATTAAACCTTTTGAGATTAGTAGATTAACATACAGTTGCAAGAAACAATACAAAGGGAGCTCCTGTGCCCTTTGCTCAGTTTTTGCCAGTGGCGGCCTCTTGCAAAACCACAGTCTTACCGCCAGGACTGACGCTGACGCATGCAGGCAGAGAGCCTTCCCGCCACTCCCACCATGCTCTGTAAAACCCTGGTCACACAGCCCTAACCTGCTCTCATCTCTATAAGCTTGTCCTTTCAAGAATGCCTTGCAAATGGAATGATGGTGTCTGATTGTTTTTTGAGACTGGCTTTCTTCAGACAGTGTAATTCCCGGGAGGTTCATCCAAGCTCTGTGTGTGCTGATGACCCCTCCATCTCTACTGCGAGTATCCGCAGTATGGAAGCACCACCATCAAATCATCACCTGTGCAAGGGTCTCTGGGATGATTCTTCCAGTTTTTGGCTGTTAGTAATAACGTTGTTATGAGATTTGTGTCCAGGATTTTATGTGAATATATTTTCCATTTCTCTGGGATAAATGCCCGAGACCACAATTGCTGGGTCATATGGGAGTGATACGTTTAGTTGTATTGGAAACAGCCAACTGTTTTCTAGAGTTGCCGAGCTGTTTTACGTCCCCAGCAAGGCGTGAGAGGTCATGTCTGTCCTGTCAGCATTCGATGTTGTCAATATTGCCTATTTATCGCAGCCACTCTGATGGAGGTGTTGGGGCACTGTGGTTTTAATTTGCGTTTCCCTAGAGGATGATAGTGCTGGGCGACTTTTCACATGCTCGTCCGCCTCTGTGAGTTCTCCGCAGTGAAAGGTCTGGGCACACATCTGCTGCATTTCTAACTGGACATGTTTTACATGTGTGTTTACTGTTGATTTGGAGAGTTCTTTACGCATTCTAGACTTTGGTCCTTTAGTGAGTATGTGGTTTGCAAATATTTTCTCCCATTCTGTAGTTTTACTCTTCATGCTCTTAGAAAGTCTTTTGCAGAGCAGTTTTTAATTTTGATGAGGTCCAGTTTATCAAGTTTACCTTTTAGGATTATGCCTTTTGGGTCAAGTCTAAGAATGCTTTGCCTTCCCCTGTATCCCAATGATTTGCCCTATTTTTTCTAGAACTTCTTATAGTTTTATGTTTACATTTAAGTCTGTGATTCACTTTGAGTTAGTGTGTGTAGCAGGTGGGAAGTTCAGGATAAGATTCTCCATCCTCCCCCAACCCCACTCCACCGATGAATGACCAATTGCACCAATGTCTTTTGTTGAAAATACTTCAGATGTAGATTTTTTTGTGGATGTTCTTTATCAAGTTGAGGATCTACTCATTTTCTGGGAGTTTTTATTCTGAGTGAGATGTTGGATTTGTCAAAAGCTTTTCTGCATCAATTAATATGACTGTATATTTCTTCTGTTCATCTGGTGGAGTATAGTGATTGATTCTGAATGTTGAACCAGATTTGCATGCCTGGATTAAATCTCATTTGGTGCAGCAACTTTATTCATTGCTGGATTCAATTTGCTAATGTTTTGTTGAGGGGTCTGCACCTAAATTCATGAAAGATACTGGTCTATAGTTTTCTTTTTTATTTTTAAATGGATTTATTTTATTATTATTATTTTTGAGACAGAGTCTTGCCCTGTCCCCAGGCTGGAGTGCAATGGAAGGATCTTGGCTCACTGCAACCTCCACCTCCCGAGTTCAAACAATTCTTCTGCCTCAGCCTCCTGAGTAGCTGGGATTACAGGCACCTGCCACCACGCCCAGCTAATTTTTTGTATTTTTAGTAGAGACAGGGTTTCACCACATTGGCCAGGCTGGTCTCAAACTCCTGACCTCGTGATCTGCCCGCCTGGGCCTCCCAAAGTGCTGGATTACAGGCATGAGCGACCGAGCATGGCCTATTTTTTTATTTTTGACACAGAGTCTCTCACTCTGTTGCCCAGACTGATCTGCAATGGCATGATCTCAGCTCAGTGTAATCTCTGCCTCCTAGGTTCTAGTGATTCTCGTGCCTCAGCCTCCTAAGCAGCTGGCACTATAGGCATGCACCATCACACCAGGATAATTTTTGTATTTTTAGTAGAGACAAGGTTTTTCCATGTGGCCAGCCTGGTCTTGAACTCAGGGCCTCAGGTGATCTGCCCATCTTGGCCTCCCAAAGTGATGGGATTACAGGCATGAGCCACCAGGCCCGGTTTACAGTTTTCTAGTTTTCTTTTTTTGTACTGTCTTTGTTTAATGTGGTCACCAGGTAATCCTGACCTCATACAGTGAGTGTGGAAGGATTCCCTTCTCTTCTTTGAATGTTTGGTAGAATGAATTCTTCTTTAAGTATTTGGTACAATTTTCCAGTAAAACCACCAGGCCTGAAGATTTTTCAGGAATTTTTGAGAATTAATTCAATTTTGTAACATATTATTAATAAGACTTTGAGATCTTTTATCTCTTCTCATCTAAGCATTTGATGCTATAAATCTCCCCCCACCGAGAACTGCTCTGTCTCTCACATCCGCTATTCTGTTGTAATTTCACTTTTATTCAGTTCCATGTATTTTAATTTCCCTTTGAGACTTCCTCTTAGACCCATAGATCACTTTAAGGCATGTTAATTAATTTCTGAATATCTGGAGATTTTCCTGTTGTCTTTCTGCTTCCTGAATCTGTAGGTTTATGTCTTTTGCCAAATCTGGGAGGTTTTAGGGCATTCTTTCTTCAAATACTGTTTCAGCCCTACTCTTTCTTCTCTCTTTCTGAGGCCTGATACAAATATTGATACTTTTGTTATAGTCACAACTCCTTGAAACTCTCTGTCCCTGTTTTTCAGTCTTTCTTCTCTCTGCTGTTGATGTTGGGTAATTTCTATGGGTCTGTCCTCAGGTTGAGCTCAGGGGTTTGAAACTGCAGTGAGCTATGATCACACTATCACACTCTAGCCAGGGTGACAGAGTGAGACCCTGTATAAAAAACAGAACACAGCCGGGTGTGGTGGCTCACGTCTGTAATCCCAGCATTTTGGGAGGCCGAGGTGGGTGGATCACGAGGTCAAGAGATCCAGACCATCCTGGTCAACATGGTGAAACCCTGTCTCTACTAAAAATACAAAAAATTAGCTGGGCATTGTGGCGTGTGCTTGTAGTCCCAGCTACTCAGGAGGCTGAGGCAGGAGAATTGCCAGAACCCAGGAGGTGGAGGTTGCAGTGAGCCGAGATCGTGCCACTGCACTCCAGCCTGGGTAACAAGAGC
>NW_016107639.1:2136152-2161489 GCF_001604975.1 Cebus imitator | reverse complement strand
ACCAGAACAAAATAAAAACCTAGAAGTAAATATATACACAATCTCTGGATGATGAGGACTGTCCAGCCTTAGAAACATCAGTCAGGGTCTTCTCAAAAACAAAAACAAACCAGAACTTGGGGTCAAACAATACTCAAAAATCAGTTGTGTTGTTGTATATTAGCAATGAAAAATTTGAGAAGGAAATTAGGAAGACAATTTACCATAGCATCAAAAAGAGTAAAATATCTAGGAAGAAATTTAGCCAAAGAGGTGTAAGACTGTATGCTGAGAACTATAAAACATTGCTGAAAGAAATTAAAGACCTAAAGAAATGGGAAGACATCCCATGTTCATGGATCAGAAGACTTAACATGGTTAAGGTGGCAACACTCCCAAAATGATCTATAGATTCAGTACAATTCCTATCAAAATCCTAGCTGATTTTTTTGCAGAAATGGACAAGCTGATCCTAAAATTCATAAGGAATTGCAAGGGACGAAAATAAGTGAAAAAAACCTTAAAAAAGAACAAAGTTGGAGTTCTCACACTATTTGTTAAAACTTACTACAAAGCTACAGTAAGCAAAATAGTGTGGTATTGGCATATAAGGAGAGACACATTGATCAATGGAATACAATTGAGATTCTGGAAATAAACCTATACATCTGTGGTCAGCTGACTTTTGATGAGAGTGCTAGGACCATTCAATGGAGAAAGAATAATCTCTTCAACAGATGGTGCTGGGACAACTGGATTCCACATACAAGAGAATAAACATCAAAATGTCCATGATACAATAAAACAAAAATCACCAAAAACCAAGAAAACCAAAACATAAATGAAAAAAGACAATTAACAGACACCAACATCAAGATGAATCAGATACTGCTTTATATGACTAGTATTTTAAAGTAGGCTTCACCAATCAAAGATGGGTTTAAAATGCTTCACCAATCAATTATGGGTTTTCCTGAAACAAAGGAAAGGATAAAAAATCTTAGCAAAGAAAGATATAAAAAAGAAAAAAATTAAATTATGTAACTGAAACATATAACAACAGTTTTAAAAACATTGACTGCACGGGGTGAACAGTGAAGGGGTGATGCTGCTGGATGGAATTCCTAGGTAGAAAATACTTAGAAATTTCTTCCTAGGTATTTTATCCTTTTTGATGCTATAGTAAATTGTCTTCCTAATTTCCTTTTCAGATTTTTCATTACTAGTATACAACAACACAACTGATTTTTGAGTATTGTTTGACTCTAAGCCTTTTTTTTTTTTTTTTTGAGAAGAGCCTGACTGATGAGAAGTTTTGTTTTTGAGAAGAGCCTTCTAAGATTGGATAGTCCTCCTCATCCAGAGATTGTGTATATATTTACTTCTAGGTTTTTGTTTTGTTTTGTTTTTTATACAGGGTCTCCCTCTGTCACCCAGGCTAGAGTGTGATGTTGTGATCATAGCTCACTGCAGCTTCAAACTCCTGGGCTCAGCTGATCCTCCCACCTGAGCATCCCAAGTAGCTGCAACGACAGGCATGTGCCAGCACAGCACACCTGGCTAATTTTTGTTTGTTTGTTTAGAGACAGTGTCTTGCTGTGCTGCCCAAGCTGGTCTCAAACTTCTGAGGTGATCTTTCCACCTTAGCCTCCCAAAGTGCTGGGATTATAGGCATGAGCCACTGCACCTGGCAAGCTTGTTTTTAAAGTTTTGATTTCTACATTTACTGCCTTTACTCACCAGGACCCCACATTAGTATTTGATATGAGATGGGACCAAAGTGGAGTTTGCCTGCCCTGCAGAGCTCCCGTTCTGTGACAGGCACCTGCAGCAATCCCCTCCAGGAACCGGCTGATGCTTCCCACACTCCCCACACATCAGAAATTCTCCCGAATCATCGGGTCCACTTTGTCCACCCTCTTTTCTTTCTTTTCCAAGGCTTCCTTTTCAAGTTTCTCTTTTTGTCCCTTTCACCTCGTTATTTTCCTTTAGACGATTTCCAAGTCCTCCCCACCTCTGTTAAATCAGATTCTGCCTTTGCACATGAGAAGCCCAGTTGGGTGCTGGCACCGGTCCTGAGGGACGCTCCCTCGGGCTTTCATCCTCACCTGCCCTTCCACCCAGGCCGAGTGAGATGGGTGGGAGGCTCTGCAAGGCTGGCTGTGTGGACGGTGCTGAGACCAGAACCCACAGCCGGGTACCAATGGGCACAGGACACCGCCCACCAGCCCCACACCCCATGAGCCCGGAAAGCTGGAGCCTCACGATAGCAGGAGGGGGAGCTTTAAAATCGGCGACAATGAAGGAGGTGCAGAGGGCAGCCACGGGCATCTGGTCACATTCTTGTGTTTTCTGGATGAGGTGACCGCACCTCAGTCTTAGCAGGTCGCCTGGGCTGCACCATCTGAAAGAATGTCTTGAGGGCACATGGACACCCACCTTCCTGGGAGCAAGGCTTCGAATGGAAGGCTGCACAAGAGACAGGTGCGCTGGGTGCCAGTGATGTGGAGTGCCCGTCAGCAAGCGGAGTGCCAGTCAGCGAGCGGAGTGCCCATCAGCGAGTGGAGTGCCCGTCAGCGAGGCCCCAGCAGCTTCTCAGAGCCACATTCTGGGGCAGCGGCTGAGGTGGGGGCTTCATAGCTGCACTTGCTTCTTGAGTGTGTTCTGGGCAGGAGGAAAGACGGGAGGGAGGGCTGTCCCAGAGGCGAGATCACTGAGAAGGGAGAATTTGTGAGCCGGGCTGCAGACGCAGGAGGTGTGTGGTCTTGAGCTCCTCACTAGGTAATACCAGTTTCTTGTCTGTAAAATGGAGTGAACGCGCCAGTGCAGAAGAGTTCTAGAACTCTCGGTGGGGGATGTGTCAGAGCAGTCTGTGCCGCTGAGGTGGTCACTGAGCACTTGCTTCTCCTGTGAGGATGCTGGGTGCTCCGGCGTTTGAGTGGAGCAGAAAGGCTCATCTTCAGTGTCCTGGGCAGGGGCAGAGAGGCCAGCCATGTGAGGAGGGTGAGGTGTGCTCATGGCACCCAACACCTACAGGCTCAGGCGGCTCCTCTTTCCCGGGGGTCCTCACTTTCACGCAAAAACATCAGAGAACATGAGATCCCGGTACCCCGACCCACCCACTCGGAAACCCAGTCCATCTTCATGTATGGCCCCGAGGTGCAGACAGATGCAGGCAGGCTGAGGTGGGCGCTGACCCTTGCTGGCGAGAGCTTCCCCCTTGGCAGGGGTCTCTCTGCAGCCCAAGGCTTCAGGCTATTTCTAACATTTACACATGAAGAAATATGAAGCAGTTTGCCCCTGTGGAAATCTGAGACCCTACAGAGACCCTAGATCGATGAGTAAGGGTGGAAAGAAAAGTTCTGAAAACCTTCCATTGACTCCTTTTCTCTTTCTAGCCTTAAGTCAAGGCAGACTTTTGAGAACTGCCCTTGAACTGAAAAGGAAATAACGTTTTCTTCTTGATTAATTTTGCCTGGGAGGTTCTGAAGCCCCTAGTTCTAGTTTTATTTGAGAAAGGGTCACCATTACAGTCTAAAATGGGAAGTTTCATGTATTAAAAAGGAGAGAAAGAGGCCGATTCATCAGTAAGTCAAAACACCTGAAGGAAGGGTTAGAGAATCCATGCGGACGCTTCCTCCTAGCAAGTATTAATTTTACCAATATTTTTCTGAAAACCATCATTTGAGAGATAAAAGACAACCTCTGATTCTGAAACGCTTTCTTCTCGAGGCCTGGCTGGAGTTAAGGGAAGCATTTGAAGGCTCCTGGAATAATTTCCATCACTCAGGGTCTCCAGCAATGATTGAGCCCTTGCCCAGGCCATGCAGAGTGTGGCTAAAGAAACACCCGTGAGACCATCCACCACGAACACTCGGGGGCTTGAGGATTGTCCCAAGCCCCGACCTCTGACACTGTGGCCCTGCCAGAGACCACGCAGTGGCTTCTGTGTGAGCTTCGTGGGCAGGACGCCTGGCTCTCGGCCCCTTGGAACAAGGAACCCGAGTCCCACTGGGCATGATTGAGACCTGCTGTCCCGCACTGTGGCAGGGAGAGGAAGACCCCAGGCAGAAACCTGTCCTAGAGACAGGCTCCCACCACCTGTGTGGGTTCACATCTCAGCCGCCTCCTTCCTCTGTCACACTAATGTCCAGAAGCTCTGTGTGAACAGACTAAGCTCAGACCTGGCTGGGTCCATCCCTGGCCACTCCCTGGGGCCTTCACTCTAGTCTCCCGCCATTTCCGTGTTTTCCTGGCTCTGCACTGTCCCCTAGGCGCATGAGTGCACATGTGTGTGCATATGTGTGTGTGTGTGTGCGTGTGGGTGTGTCTGCCTGTGTGCATGAGTGCATGTATATGTGTGCATGAGTGCACGTGTGTGTGCGTATCTGCGTGTGTGCACGTGTGGGTGTGCCCATGTATTGTGTGTGTGCACGTGAATTCATGTGTGTGCATGTGTCTGTGTGTGCTCGTGCATGCATGTGTGCATGTGCACATGTATTGTGTGTGAGTGCATGTATTGTGCATGTGTGTGAGTGCACATGTGTGTGTGTGGGTGTGTGTGGGTTTGCATCTGTGTTTATTTCCTCCTCCCCAACTAGACTCTAGATTTTAGTGGGTAGAGACATCCTTCTAGCTCTAACTCAGCACAGAATCCAGCTCACGCTCAACTCAGAAATGTCTGCTAATTTAACTTCCTTCGGCCCTGCAACCACACATGGTGGATGCGGCCATCAGGTGAAGAGGCTGAGGCCCTGCAGGGACCACAGTGAAGACCTGGGAGAAACAAACGCCAGAGCCGTGACAAACGGGAACAGGACGCCACTAAGATCCCACTGAGAAACAGACGACAGAAGAAGGGAAAAGGGGATGGAGAAAAGCGTTCAACCTCAGCCAGACGGCATCAAGCACGGCGTTTCTAGAAACTCGACCTGCAGCCTCCGCCTGAGTGCGGCTCACGAAGCCCAGGTCTGGAGAAAGCCCTGCAGGTTCGCGGCACGACCAGGCCCTCCTCTCAACCCTCCCGCTGCGGGCCTGCTTCCTAATGACTGTGTATCACTTTCACAGCAAAAAGCCACTTACTTGGAAAATTCCGGAGAGGTTAAAGTGCTGAAACAGTGCGGGGAGGTAGAGAATGTGAAGAACGCATCTGGCACGGCTTTCCTGAGAGACGAGCTGCTATCAGGTATAACAGCCTTCGTGTTGCTAACTTTTGACTCTATGCAAAGTTTCTTCAAAGATTTATCTACAAATATGTCCGTGATGGTGGCATTTGGAACATCGACAAATTGGAAAGAATCTACATGGCCAATAACAGGAGGACACCATAATCCAAACACAAGGATGCTTCTGAGACGACACGATATCAAACAGCCCCAAACCTGCATAAGAGTGTTCCTCCGTGTGTGCATGCGTGTGCACACGTGTGTGCGTGTGTGCATGCGTGTGCACGTGTGCATGCGTGTGTGCATGTGTGTGCGTGTGCATGGTCATTCTGTGAATAAACATCGACATTATCCTAATGCATTAGTAGCTATTACCTCTGGATGGTGTCAATCTTACACAAGATTTTTTAAAAGTGATGTATACTTCTTTTTAATTTACATTTCTAAGCCTTCTGTGATAAAAGTGTACTGCTTTTAGAATGCAAGGAAAAGCAATAAAAGGCATTTTAAATTGCATTTGTTGTACCTGGAAACCTGACGGAGGCCTCCCCTTGTTCCCGTGGGGCTCATTGTTGGCCTCTTTTGATGCCACATTCCTTTGGTGTGAAATAATTTCTTCAGAGGGTGGCAAACGCGGTTCACATCAAAGCATCAGCCCAGACTTGACTGAGCTGCCCAGACTCTGGGAAGCAGCGGTGTGTCAGCAGCTCTGGGGCTGGGGTGCGTTTCTGCACCTTGGTTCAGGACTGGTCACAGGTGCACCTGAGCACCCACGGGAGCGCCCCCCACAGCCACAGCCTGGCAGGGGAAGGATGCACTGCCTCCAGCCGGGAGCCCCAAGAGTGCAGCCGGGATGCCAAGTCCCCACTGGAGCCTGGTACAGCACCAGCCCGGCAGGAGCTCAGAATGCCCTGTGACACCCTGTGCACGCCCGTGCAGTGACCAGTGGGTGCTGGCGGGCAGAGTCCGGAAGCAAGGCCAGAGTCCAGCAGCTGTGGTTGGTGCCTTCTGGCCTGGGCAAGAAGAACACCCTCTCATATGCCCTTTTCTTGTGGGATTTGGGAAACAGAGGTCACGTAGGCCTGCAGTGAAGGCAGCCATCTTAGGCAGTGCGTTTCCATGCGACCTTGGTGCAGAGAATGGCACAGACCCTGGGTTGTGGGGTCTCTGGCCACCCCATTATCGCATTCCCCGCTCTGGAGGCCTTCGGTGCCCGG
The DNA here is from genome assembly GCF_001604975.1 of Cebus imitator. Taxonomy (NCBI): domain Eukaryota; kingdom Metazoa; phylum Chordata; class Mammalia; order Primates; family Cebidae; genus Cebus; species Cebus imitator. Next base: position 2,155,128 of record NW_016107639.1, on the reverse strand, counting down.
CAGCGCTTTTCAAAGGAACAAGATCCCGGTGCTGAGGAATAACTTGCCACCAGCAGAGGACAGGCCTGCTGCAGGCTGGAGCTCCCTGGAGGGAACACAGCAGCGGCACGGCCAGGCCAGGCCTAAGGTTCTGACCCACTGGCACCAACCCTGGAGAAACCAACGCAGAAGCCTCAGGAGGACCCCAGGGCCACCGCAGCGAGGGGAAACTCGGAGGCAGCCCCGTCCGGCCAGGACTGGGGCCTGCAGCTGGGAAACGCAGGAGCGCCCTGGCTGAGCTGTGAGGGCTCCCGGACAGGAGGGCAGGCTCCCCGCCGGGGCAGAATGGGACAGAACGGCTCCTCTGTCAACTCCGCAGAAGCCTCAGGCCATAGGCTGTGAGGATCTCGGCTGGCATGCGGTCGGACCCCTGGAGTCCAGGCCCCCTGGCCAGACCCCAGCACCATGCACTCGTTCCTAGCCGCAGTTTTCTTCACCCTAGAATGCTTCCGTTTCTAACTTGGCAAGCATTAAAAAAACAATGATATAGATTTCCTATCTTCCCTCTTCCGAAAGATGTCTTTTCTTTTGGCAGAAAACAAGGGAAAACTAAATCAGAGGAATTTGTTCACAGTCGGAAACCGTCATCTTGAAGAGGCTGTGAACGTCTGAGAAGAGATGGAGGCCAAGGCTGAGGAGCTGGCCCTGCCCTGCAACTGCAGAGGTGATCAGGCAACCTCATCATTCTTTTTTTTTTTGAGACAAAGTCTCACTCTGTCACCCAGGCTGAGTGCAGTGGCAGCATCTCGGCTCACTACAACCTCCGCCTCCTGGGTTCAAGTGATTCTCCTGTCTCAGCCTCCGAGTAGCTGGAATTACAGGTGCCCACCACCACGCCCTCTAATTTTCATGTTTTTAGTAGAGACTGGGTTTCACCACATTGGCCAGACTGGTCTCAAACTCCTGACCGGAGGTGATCTGCCCGCCTTGGCCTCCCAAAGTGCTGGGATTACAGGCGTGAGCCACCGCACCTGGTCAAGTGTTAACTATTAATGCATTTTATTTCACCAAAGCATTTTCACTCCATTGCATCAAAGGCTATGATGTTAAATAAAATATACAGTTATAAAAATTGTCACATAGTTTTTTTTCCTGTTAATCTGCTGCACTCAAAGACATCCTTTCCAAAAGAACAGAAGAAAAAAAAAAAAAGTCCGGGAACCCTCCTCCTGGCTGTAGCAGATGCACAGTGTGTACCCGTAGCTCAGAATCTGTTGGCTGCCAGGTGAGGGCTGGCTCAGGGTGTGCATACAGGGGTCACTGCTGGAGAGGGGTGTTCTTGGGGTGTGAGCCTGAGCAGAAGAAGGGACACAGGGGAGCCAGCCAGGTGCCTACTCTGCCCTGGATGAAGAAGGCACAGCCAGGCCTACCCCACTAGTGCCGACGCTACAGGGGCCAGGCCGGGACAGGAGGTCAGCCAGGCTCTCCAGGCATGGCTGGAAGGGCCAGCCTCCACTGCAGCTGCTCCAGGGTTTCCAGACACCGCTCCATGAGCCACACCCACCTGGTCTCCTAGGTACTTTTTGAATATTTCTAAACCTCAGAGAAAAGGAGAAAATAGCCTTCGGCTGTCTGCAGTTAGGCCAGGTCTTTCCAGGATTTTTAAACCCACATGAGAAAAACATTTTATACTGTGACCAGGACCACACAAAACAAACTGCACAATGAAAGAAATGCTCGTGTCTTCTGTATGTTCCACCTCACTACAAAAACGCAAGTCACATCCACAAATCATCATTTCCAAAACTTCTCGAAGCTGAGTCACAGATGATATGTGCTAAGATCAATTCCAGGCCCACCCTGACCCACCCCAAGGAACTCCTGGCTATGTGGCTTCCCATTAACCAGCTGATGAATGTGAGAGGAGACGTGGGCAATGAGCCCCTCCATGTGAGGGCGGAGACACGGGTGAGAGCACCGGCCGGGGGCAGGAGCCCTCTGTGCCCTGCGCCCAGGAGCCCAGCCCGGAACAGCTAGGGCCACACGGCTTTGGCCACTGCGCTAACCCTATGCAAGAATACTCTTGTCTCTTCGAGCTGGAATTTAGTAAAAATGGCTGCCACGTCCAGATCAGCCTGAAGGTTTCGGAAGCTCCACTGGGTCCCATAATTCTAGCCTTTGATTTTGTGTGCTCACTACCCACATCTAATCCAAGATTTCAACTCCATCACTTAACTATCTGAGAATGTTAAAAATATCCAGAGGCCATTAAACTCTGGGAACCACCTCGGAGGGCTCCCAGGCCCAGTGTGTGCGTCCCTCCTTCCCGGGGCCTGAGTGGAGGGTGGGCGGTGCAGGGCAGGTGTGGCCGCTGCGCAGGCCCCGGCTGAGGGAACCCTGAGGGGACGGAGGACCTGCTGGACCAGGAGACGCCAGCGTCCCGTGGGGGAGGAGGACACGGGGCTGGAGAGGCCCGAGGCCTTCACAGGGTCCAGGGCCCTTTCAGTCTGGCAACTCTCACAGTCTCAGCTTCCTTAACTGACTAAGGCAACATAAAGGTCTTCTGCACTATTTTTACATTACATTTCAATTAGTCTTTTTCTACACACAATCAAACTAAAATAGTGCATGCTTTCTTTCTGAGGGAATGTATTGCTGATTTTGTTACAGATCAGAGCATCAGTCAGTCCAACGCTGTCATCTGACATGGGGGGTCAGAGCCCAGCAGTTAAAGCCCTGCCCAGCGTCTCTCGGGCGCCCAGGATATCCACACGGCTGTCTGCAGAGGGAGGCCGCCTGTTAGTTCACAGCGCCTCAACAGCACGGAGCTCCTCGCAGCCACACGGTCAGTGGCTGCCTGGCATGGTCTCCCGTCACATGAAGAGGCTGAACCAGCTGTTGATAAGATTCTTATAAGCAATTCCATGAGTCTGGGTGAACTCCTGGTCCCCTCTAGGGATGCATTTTGACTTGAAATTTGCTTCGGGTGCTCCTCGCCGTGGTTCCCCAGTGTCCCTACAAACCAGCCTGCGGGTGCCCACAGGAGACGCCAGGCCCACTGCAAGTACAGGCACCAGCCCACCTGCCGTCTGCTCAGTGCCGCCTGCCCGGGGAAGGAACTGCTGAGGCTCCTGCAGAAAAGCCACGGCTGCGAAGGAGCCAGGCTGTGTTTCCCCGACACCAGCGAGGACCCCACCTGCCTCCCACACGGGAAAGGCAGAGGCATGTGTTGTCAGAGGCAGGTTCTGATTCAGCCGGTCTAGGGGGCTGAGATCCTGTCTCCCAAGCTTGCAGCCACAGGGCCTCCTGTGAGGAAGGGGGCCTTAAACACCGTTGGTCCACGTCTGCCCTAGCTGGGCTCCTCCCCACAGGCAGGGCTACCTGATGGCAGCCTGCATTCCCGTCTCAGCGACCTCACTGGCTGCAACGGCTCCACGGCTCCTTTCCTCACCACCAGGAACACCCCTGGGTCAAACATTAGCCCTGAGATGTCCCCATTCCACATGAAATCACCTGCCAGTGGACGGGTGCGCAGTACCCAGGCACAGGTGGCCATCCCGGGACGCCCTGCCGGGATCGTCCTGCAGGCCTGCCTCCCCTCCCGGCCCCCAGAGCTCATGCCTGTCGGCACAGCCCCATCTGCTCCCTTCACTCCCGCCCCCACGCCCGCCAGGGCTGCAGCAGCGCCTCCCAAGGCAAGCAGCCCTCTGCTCTGCTCGCTGCCCTCGGGGGACCTGCCTGAGATCCACTTCTCTTGGAAAAGCGCCTGAACCATCAGACAAAAGAACAACAAAGCCGCCGGGTGCCTGGATACTCCAGAGACACTCAGAACCCAGGCACCTGCTTTTCACCAGGGCAAACCCACAACGCTACCATTCCGACCAGCATCTTCCTACCAGCAGGACCCGAGAGTGGCGGCACATGCACCTGTGACTGGCCCCAGCCGCCCGCTGGGCAGAGACCGGATCGCAGCTCGGCCATCGCACCCCACACACTTTCCGGGCGCCTGGCACAGGCAGGGCTCAGCCAGGCACTGAGCAGGGAAAGCTGAGCAGCCTTCTGCCCGTGGCAGCCGAGAACTCACTTCCCTCCTTTTCTTCTCATGTCTACAAAAACACCCAATTTTCCCTTAAATTATCGAAATCTCAAGATTTAAAACACACTTTTGCAAAGCGAAATATAACCATTGGCGCTGGCCTTGGAAAGGACTGGAAGTTGTTTTTGTCGCTTCTCCCCGGGGGAGACACAGACACAGCCCTTCGCGGCATGGGACGGCCAAGGGGACCTCATCCCTGGAACGTGCCACTATGGCCCCCAAATTACCGACAGAGAGAGCCTGGCAGTCCCATCCCACCGAATGACTAGGAACCGCTAAGGAAGAGAACCTTTAGAGGCCAGCCGTGTGCCCTGCTCACCCCAGAGAACAGGGATGGGGCAGGAGGGTCCCTTCTTTCGCTGATCCTCTCGGGGTTCCAGGAAGCCCTCCTGGGCTCTCAGCCGAATGAAAACCGCCCAGGGCCCAGTCGGCGCCGCCCTGGCCTGTGGCCCGCGGGGTCGCCCAGCTGCCGGGGCAGGGCTGAGGGTGGAACAGCTCTACACTAATCACTCCCAGATCTCCCAACTGGGTCAAAATCCATTATTTACAACATGCCCGGCGCTCACACTCGCCTTGAGCACACGCCGAAGCCAGAGGTCTCTCTCCGCAGCCGGGGAGGGGGGACCCAGGAGGCTCCCGCGGGAAAAGGACTTCCGGAAATCCTACAGGCAGGTGGAATTGCCCCCCGCCCCTTCGGAGGAGGTGACAGAGGGGTCCCCACGGCCCCTGCTGTGTAGGGAGACCCTGGGAGCCAGGCACGTGGGCGGGGGCTCCACCTGCCACCCCGAAATCCCAGGAACACAAAGAACGCAAGGACGCCCCAGGGTCTCAGAGACTCGCGGGTTTGGGGGAACGTTTGGGGCGCCGGACGCCCAGTTCACCTGCCCGGCGCCCCCTCTGTCCACCCGAACCCGGGAGCCCCGCAGCGCGGACACCCCTCGTCCCCAGGGGCCACCGTCCGGACCCCGGCTGCGCTCGGCGGACAAGGCTGGCGGGAGGAGCCGCGCGCAGGGTCCCAGAGTTTGCGGCTGTGGGAGCCGGGTCTTCTCTCCCTCAGTTCGGGCCGCGCCGGGGCAGGTCGGAGAAGGCAGAGGTGGGAGCGCGACCGCGTGTGGACCCGCGTGCGCGCGCGCCCGGGGGGGTGCGAGTGGGAGCGGGGGGCTCATCTCCCGGCAGTAGGGGGCCCGGGAAGGGCACAAGCGCGCCGAGCCTTCGCCCACCTCCCGCCCGCTCTCCTTGCGAGCCGGCGCGCCCCCAACCGAGCCCGGTTTTCCCGATTCCCCCTCGCAGGGCGCGGACGCCGCTCGCCCTTCCTCGCCTTCCGCTCACCCGGGCTCCCGCGGGACCAGCACGGACAGACGGGGCAACGCGCGGCGGGGCGCGGCCGCGAGACCTCCATCCACGCCCGCGGCGCGGCCAGACCCGCCAGCGCCTCCGGCCGGGCGCCAGCCCCAGTCCGGGACTCCGGGCGCCGAGCGCGTGGGGGCGGCACCAGCCCCGCCCCGCCCCGGAGCCTCCCGCCCCCTTGGCCCGAAAAGGGGGCTCCAAGGTCCCCCTCGGAGCCTCCGGACCCCGCGCGCGACGCGCAACCCGAGAAGAAACTGCGCGCGGCACCATCCGACAGGAGCCTGCGCCCCCAGCGCCCGCTTCGGCCCCGCCTCCCCCGCTGCGGACTCCTCACCCCGGCCCCACAGCGCGCGCAACTTTACCTGCGGTCCAGACTCCGCGAGCTGCCGACTCCTCTCACCCGGCCGGCGGCCTCCCCTGGGAGGAGCGCGGCGTCTGTGGACCCGGCATCCCGGACTCCGGCACCGCCCCGCGCACCGCCCCCGGCCGGCCTTCGGTGGCGCGGCGCCCTCTCGCGTCATCTGTGGGTCCCCAGGGCGAGCGAACCCCGGCCGGACTTGGAGTCGGGGCCACTTCCACTTGAAGGGAGAGTGGAGCCCTCCCGGCTGCTCTTGGGGCGCACAGGCTGGGCCCCCACTCTGCACACCTGGCCCACCGTAGCAAACCCTGGCAGGGCCAGGCACGCTCACACTCACAGAGGTGCCCACTCACATCGGCAATTCATGCAACTCTCACACTCACTGCCATACTCAATCACACACAGGTGCACACTGATTCTCACATTCACACTCGTAACCATAACCCCATTCATTCACACACACATGCATAACCACATTCATCTAGGCACACATGGACACACACACAGGTGCACGCTCACATCGGCAATCATTCAACTCACACACTGCCACAATCACAACAAATGCACACCCACATCAGCAATCCATGCCTCTCACTGCCACACTTATAATCACACACAGGTGTACACCGACTCACATACACTTTCTCAACCCCACTCATTCACACTCACATGCATACACACTCGTAACCACATTCATCCAGGCACACATGGACACTCATACACCCACAAGTGCACGCTTACACACTCTCTCACTGGCTCATTCTAGAGGCACAGGCTGCCTCCGGCCTGCTGTGACCACTCCCAAGCAGCCTTTGGGGTACTGTGGAAGAGCTGAGGAACCCTGCCCAAGGCTCTGGAAGGACGGGGCTGCAGGTTTCCAGTCAGCTCCAAGGCACTTCTCATGGAGCAGATTCCCTGGAGACAGCAGCTGGGGGGATTCCTGATGCTCCCGTGCCATGGAACCTGTGGATGTTCCTCATTTGCAGCCTCAAGAAGGACGTATTCCTCTCCAGCTCCAGCCAGAGCACCAGGCCTTGGAAGGGAGGCTTTTCTCCAGTATAGCAGTTGCCCTTTTTGGGGGCAGCTGGTGGTTAGCAGAGGCCTTTGAGGCTAAGCAGATCTGCCCCTGGGGACATAGCTCTGGGGGCCCCATGGACATTTGATGCTGCAGGAGGCAGAATCAGCCAGGTCCCCTTTATCACAGAGCCCCTGTTAAATGCACTCCTTAGAAATAAGTAAACAAGACAATTCAGATCTCTGTCTGTGCCTGTCACACAGGGGTTGCCCCATAGCTGGTGGAATGGACTTAGGGGTTGAAGGGTTTCTCGGGCTGGGCATCCTCTGACCTTGGTCTGTTCATCTTAGCCTGCCTCTTTCACACCCTGTACCTTGACCCAGTCTCTGGACACACACATAATCCCACTCACACTTATGTGTGACTGTGCAGACTGCAGCCAGCCCATCACCTCCGTTTTGCAGACTCTATACCTCTACTGATCCAACCAAAATGTTCACCAGCCTTTCCAGGGACCACGCCACATTTCAGATAGCACTGGCTTTTTAGTCAACTTAAAGCTCTAGGTCTGTGCAGTTTTTTTTTTTTTTTTTTTCCCTGATCGATGATTTCTGGTCACTTGATTCTTCAAAACTCTAGGTTTTGTAAATTACATTTTGTTTCAGTAGTTTTCATTAGGTTAAACTTTTTCATGAGCCAGATGTTTCAGAATCTTAATTCTATTAGGCAGCTTATTAACGCCCTCCCTGCTGATTCATTTCCCATTTTGTTTGGAAGGGTGTTGGTGGAGACTTAACCAAATGCCTTTCAGAAATCAAAATACAATGAATCAGGCATCCGAACTAGAAACTCTGCCAATATCACAAAAAGACAACAAATAATGTACTCTGTTTAATAAGCTTTTTTAGTGTTGGGCTAATGTTCACCGATTTGGGGGGCAAGTGCAGCATGAGCCCACCGGTCTGTGTCTCTCAGGCGCGGGCAGGCCCTGTGAGTGTTTCCTGCTCCCCGTGAGCCTGTGAATCGGCCCCATGTGTCAGATGTTGACACTGCTGCTTTCTCCAGTTTTTCACTGTCATAAAACACTTTGCCATAAACATCTTCACAGACAAGTCTTGACCCACTCTCTTGACTGTGGTGATGTTGCTGAATCCCAACCAATATATCCTTAGTGGAAAATCCTTGGTGTGAACATTGCCTCAACCTGTAATTGAAATTTTATTTCTTTAAGGAAATAGGCTGGGCACAGTGGCTCATTCTTGTAATCCCAGCATTTTGGGAGGCTGAGGCAGGAGGATCGTTGGAGGCCAGGATTTTAAGACCAGCCTGGGCAACATAACAAAATCCTGTCTCTACAAAAAAATTGAAAAATTGGCCGAGAGTGCTGGCACACCCCTGTAATATTAACTACTTGGGAGGCTGAGATGGGAGGATTGCTTAACCCCCGGAGTTGGAAAATACAGTGAGCCGTGATCACACCACTGCACACCAGTCAGGTCAGGGTGACAGAGAGAGAGACCCTGTCTCAAAAAAAAAAGGAAGGAAGAAAAGAAAAAGCATCCAGTTTGTGTGTCTACGGCTTGTGTGTCTTAGACACCGGCCTCTGGGGCAGGGGCCCTTCACATCTGTCCTTGGCCCTTGCTGTGGGCCGGGCTCTGAAGCATGTCATTGGCAAGCATTTGCTGAAAGTGTTAATGAGGAAGCGAATGGTAATGCCATAAACTTAGATGTCAAACTACTTTCTTTACTAGCATTTTCCAAAGTAGTCATTTTCTTCCAGACATTTACTATAAGTTTCATTTCTAGGCTGATTTTCAAAGTAAGACGATGTATCCCACTGCTTTTCTGAGATAGAATTGACCCCATGCAAGTCAGCATTTCATCTGCACAAGTCGGTGGCTTTTAGTTTATTGAGAGTGTGCAGCCATTGTACATCCATTTTAAAGCAGCTTCACGCCCCCAAGGTACCTGTGTCCCTCAGCCCTGCCGACCTCTGCCCATTCCCTTCCAGTGCAAGGGGACGCGGATCGCGCCTTCTGCGTGTGGGAAGAACTCCGTGGACTCTGCCCTGGGTTCTCCTGGCTTTTGGACACGTGTCTTCTTCTGTGCCTCTGCCTGGCTCTCTGCTCTCTCCCTTCTTTTCTGTTTCTTGCTCATGGGAGGCAGGGGCCCATTTCTGGCATCTGCCACCTCCCTCTCTGCATGCTGAGGGAAGAGGCCGCTCGTGGCGGGGCTGCCGGCCCACTGGGGAATGCTCGGAATGCTGATCTTTGTTTCCAGTCCCCGATGGCTCTCACGCGTGTTTGTAGCATTGTCTGTGTCCAGGCGGATCCCCCGGGTGTCCACAGGGCCGTTCCTCTCCGGCGGTGCTACCCCGGCACCTCCTCGGTGCCAGCGGCTCTGACAGCAGACACTTCACCTCACCGGGAACACAGGCTCTCTCTGGGGCTTTCTCGGGCTTCCTCCTCTGTTCATCACTTTAATCTCAACCCTAAATTCCTGAACTGTACATTTCCTGTTATTCTATTTTCTCTTCTTAACTTGAGCTCTGATAGGAAGCTGTCCACTGAAACATGGACACATTCACTTCGCGAGTCCCGTCTGCCGGGCGTATTTTTGGCGAGGGAGGCGATTCTGCTCTGCAATCTCGGACCCATGTGTTCTGCAGAGGATACGACCGCCTTCCACTCAGCTAATACATGTCCTCCTGAAATGTGTGTAAATTAAAATGTTGGAAGTGGATTCAAATGTCAATTGACTCCTGTGAGCGCTGATGAACTGGCTGTCCATGTCAGATTCTTTTGTCATGTGAGCAGCTGCGTTCTTACTGAGCTATTGGCAAGGGAGGGGCTTCCTACGCTCAGTTATCTTAGCCCAGGGACATTCTAGCAGTGACCTGCACCTTCTGTGACCACTTCTTTCTCTCTTCCTGAAAGCAAACTGCATGTGGTTGAGGCCGTGCGGTTTTTGTATTTGTGAACGTTCATAATCAGTGTTCTTAATGGACGGCTTACATAACACTTCCCGATAGTGTCTTTGCGATTATGAAACGTTCGTGCTGCAGCGAGCAGCCAGCGCTTCCTCCGAGCCTCTCCTCATTTCGTTTGAACCACAGTGGAATGCAGACGTCCTTTCCGTCTCTGTCAGTTTTGTGCTGTGAATGTAACATTCCATTTCACTACTGTCAGTAGGTTCTGGGAAACGGCCTTGGATTTGATGAAAAACCCATGTAACTTATTTGCACTGCCCAGCCCTGCACCATGTGCTGTGAAATGCTGTGGGTGACTGGGACTTCCTTTTCTCCCCAAACTGCATGGCACCCATGACATTCTGAACAGAGGTGTTTCTCTTGCGAATAGAGCAGCTTACCTTTGCAGTCCAACAGACATTTGTTCACATGTTGTGTTAACACCTGCTCAGTGCTGCATGCCGGGCACTGCGGGGCCTGAACATGCACCAGACACAGCCTCTGCCCCGGAGAGGCTGGAAAACCCTGTGGAAGAAGACAACACCCTATGTCATTAGCTGTGTTAAAAGCCACACGCGGGAATGGTGAGATAATAACGCCCAAGACCTGGAGGTGTTGTTCTTGTTACTCAGGAAAGACAATGCCCGACCAAGTCAGCTCATCCTGTAAAATGTGCTTTAAATTCTTTCAAAAACACAAGCTGCCCCCTTCGCACTTCAATCTCCATGGAAAACGTGCTCAGATCATAGAGGCAGGAGGCAGTGCTGAGAAAGAGAGAGAGAGAATGGAGGGAGAGAGTGCGAGAGAGACAGAGAATGAGAGGGAGGGAGAGAGAGATGGGGTGGGGGCAGGGAGGAAAGGAGAGAGAGGCAGAGAGACGGAGGGAAGGAAGGATGCAGTCCCCTCTCCCCCCAAAACTCGGTTAGAGCAAGGAGCCATTCTCAGGTGAAGAAGCAAGCCGCAGGTATGCCGGCCTGGGAAGCAGCCACCTTCCTCAACACGTCACAGCGTCGGAGCAGGTGCATGGAGAGAACAGGCATTTCCTGCAAGTGACAGTGAGGATGGCACAGAAGAGGCTCAGCAGAACGTGTGAGGCAGAAAGCAAGACACTCAGCCGCCGACAGCAGTGGTGACCCGGCCTCCTGGGATGGGACTGGTTTCGGGTCTGTGTGTGGGGACCAGGTTTCAGGGTCTGTGTGGCTTCTCCCTAACTGGAAAAGACTGGCTTCCTTCCTCCACCCCCAAACCCTGGACACTCTGGGCCAGCCCAGCAACCCCTGGCAGGTCTGAGCTTGTCTCCCCCTGTCCCCCACCTCCGTGTCCACCCTCTACACTCTCCAGCTTCTCTGGAGGACACTGCTTGTCTTCTAAACATACTCGGCTTCTCCCTCTGTGAGTAGCAAGGCCGCTGCCTGTAAGGACGTGTGCGTTTCAGGCAGAAATTCACGTTCAATAGGCACTCTTGCACGAATCAATCCCCTGAAGGCCCCATGGCTCCTGTGTCATTCCTGCTGGACGGTTCCGGCACCCAGGGCTTTTGTGGTGCCCTGCTGGGGAAGGGGATTACTAGTCCCGGGGCCTGGAGTGAACCCAGGAGCTCCCCTGGTCTGACCACACTTCAGACTGTGGCCTTGCACCTGGCCATGGTGAGAACCGTAGCTCCACAGTGGGCGCCACGGGATTGGGCTCCCCGGGTCACAGGAGGCCACATGTGAGCCATTTAGGAATTTCTGGACTTCTTATGGGACTAGAGTCTGGTCATGGCTTCCAGAATACCAAGGACAAGGCAAGGGCCGTGTACAAAAAGCCTGAGAAGCTGCTCCCACTGTGACCCTGGAATTTCCCTCCGGGGGTCCCTGTGGAGGCTCCTGTCCCTGCCGGCATCCAGCCCACGAGCGCCATCCTTCGTTCTGCCTCTTTCGTGTACACGGCGCTGTGTGCGCCTGTGGTTCTAAGGCCCGTCCTGATGATGGACTGCTTTCCCTTCGGGGCGCCCAAGCAGGCTGGGCTCCGGGGCCTATCAGGGGCCTCCTGTGCCGCTCAGGGCTGCACTCAGGCTGGTCACGTCCTGCCCCTGCTGGGGGGCACATGCAGGAACCCTGGGAGCAGTGGAGCTTCGGAGCTTCAGTCCCAGGAGGACATGGAGGTTCAGTGGGAAACGCTTTGCTCTACAGACCCCTCATCATGCCAGCGCCTTACACCTGTGTGTGCAGCGTGTGTAGAGGCCTGCAAGATGGGAATGTCTGTGTGTGCATGTGTGATTATGCATGTGTGCATGCTGTGCATGCATGTGCATGCATGACTGCATGTTTGTGTGAATGTGCACATGTGTGCATGTGTGAGTGCGTGTATGTGTGCACATGTGTGCATGTGAGCGTGCATGTGTGCATGTGTGTGCACGTGTGCGAGTGCATACGTGTGTGCATGTGTGTGGGTGCATGTGTGAACGTGTGAGTGTGCATGTGTGAGAACATGTGTGTATATGTGTGCACGTGTGCGTGTGTGGCTGCATGTGAGAGCATGTATGTGTTTGCGCACATGTGAGTGCATACGTGTGTGCATGTGTGTGCACGTGTGCGTATACGTGTGTGTGCATGAGTGCATGCATGTGCGGGCATGTGAGCATACATGTGTGTGCATGTGTGAACAAGTATGTGTGCATGTGTGTGCGCATGCATGAGTGCATGCATGTGTGTGCAAGTGCATGCGTGTGCGCGTGTGTGTTAGTGCATGTGTGTGCATGTGTATGAGTGCATACGTGTGCACGTGTGTGCATGACTGCGTGTGTGCATGTATGTGAGCATGTGTGCGTGTGTGTGCATTCGTGTGCATGTGAGTGTGCTTGTGTTCATGTGTGAGTGAGCATGTGTGTGCATGTGTGAGTGTGCATGCTGTGCGTGCTCTTTCTCCCCACCCCAGTGTGTTCAGGGCGGGAGCCAGGCACTCTCCCGAAGCCTAGGCTGGCGTTTGTGCCGCCCACAGAGCATAAGGCCCCACTTTCTGTGGGAGAAGCCTAATGGCTGCACCTGCCCTGTGTGGCTGCACTGCCACCCTCTGCAACCACCTGAGCTCCGGTCCCCAGAACCCAGAGACCCTGAGCCGGGCAGACACAGTATCCGATGGGGACCCCAGAACCGTTGCCAGGGGAACCCCGTGAGGAGCAAAGACTAAGGTACGGGCAGTCCCTGCTCCTGGGGATGGCCGGGAAGGGCGGGGTGGTTCCCTGAGCAGGCACCGGGACCACCGGGGGTAGAGGTCGCTTGCACAGGGCAGACCCACCTGCGCCCTGGGTGCGACCCCAGCTGTCACAGTGCAACCGTGTTCCGAAGAAACGGATTAATTTTACCTTTCATGAGCAAACTGGCCGTATTTCTTATGGTCATATTTCTAAGGGTGGTGGGGCTGCTGGCTGGATGTGATCCGAACGTTTTCTCTCACTCGGGAATCTCCTGGGTGGAAGCCACTTTTACTCCCTTGGAGGAAGGCGCGCCCCTCCGCAGCGCCACCCTGGAGAAGGGCCGGGTCCAGCGGCCAGCGGTGGAGCGGTGGGGGTGGGGGTGGGGGTCCCACGTGAAGGGTCCCAATCACCCAAGGAAAAGGGGCTTTCGCAGAAAAACCCACAAAAGCCCCGGGGGCGAGGCCTGCTGGGCCTGCTGGACGGGAGCTCGCGGAGGAATCGTGTCCCCTCTGCGTCCTGCAGAGGGTCCACCGCGGGCAGATCCCTGGACCGTGCGTCCGACGCTGGGCTCCGCGCAAGGATCTGCTGGCTCCGGGGACGTCGCTCGGGGGCATCTGCGGCGCGAGTGATCCTGGAGGCCGCGGGTTGGGCCGGGCTCCCGCATGGCGGCCTGGCTCCTGAGCTCCAGAGCACCCATGCCAGCCTTGTGCTTCACAGACCCCGTGTCTCCCCCATGGCTGGGCCGCCTTGTCAGGATAAGATGTTTTAATTTAGCCTGTGCTCCGGAAATATTTGGGAGGTTCTTTCGCAGAGGACTAAAATAAAAGTGACAAAAAATGTAAATATCGAACATTTGAAAAAACTGTTCAAGCTCACTTACAATTAAAGAATGCAAATTAAAACAATGACACTTTTCCTATAAAATTAGGCAAGTATCTTCTAACTGTCCCAGCTATCGGGTTCTAAAACCCTCTAAGGAAGTAAAGGAGAGATGGAAAATTTCGGTCCAAGAAGGTTAACAGGTGCCACATTGAAACGCTGGGGAGCACTGTCCAGCACCAGGGGCTGGATGGCCCTCAGCCTTTTTCAGGGTTCAACTGCATGGTACGGGGTTCACGCGGCCACTTGAGAGGTTTCTGAAGAATCTCTCTGGCATCTGGCACTGATCAGGACACTCAGATGAAAACCGTGCATGGCCCCACACTGACCCTGTGCTGAGGACAGCTGGTCACTGGCGATCCCTGCCCACCTGTGGCTCCACCTTGGAGAACCCGCCTGGCTTTCCCGTAAGCTTCACACTTGTCCGAAATGGGTTGCTGGATGCCTTCAGGCTCAGTGCCTCCCATGGGCGCCGGTGCCCCTCACACCTAAGCAGAACCACAGAAGCAGGAGGCAAAGTCACACCGGTCTCCACGCTGCATCTAGGGGCTTCTGACTCCCTTTCTGCTTATTGGTACTTTCCATATTTTCTACAAACAACTTAGATAACTTTGACAGTCATAAAACATGGAAAGGGGCCTGTCCACTCTCTGGCCTCTGTCTCTGAAGCCACGGTTGTTGGGATGGGAGGAGCCGCTCCCCCACGTCAGACCTCTGGGGTTTAAGCTGTGAAACCTGCTGATTTGCCAGGGAAGACTCTGCCTGAAAGCCCCAGTGGTATTTTACAAGCCGGTTGTTTCACAACTTTGTAAAATCTGAGAATTTAAAGTGCTGCTCCTGACCACAGAGCAACTGAGTGAATAAAGTTAAACAGAAAGACCCTAATTTTCAGACTTCCTCACATTAAACAAGGAAGAGGAAGGAAGGAAAAATAATTCTGGTTGATGTAGTTCCAACTTCAGATCAGATCAAAGACTCATAGGCTTTGCAAAAACACTTCCCATTCGCCTGGTGGGCTATTAGCGATGATTTTAGCTTTTATTTCTCTAGTTTCCCCTTTACTGAAAACATTCATGCAGAAGTGAGCGTAGTAGCCGGGACCCTTGGTTGAAAATGACGCTTTTCAAACTGGCTTTGCCCTCACGGGAATTTCACTCCCACGCCCAGCTTGTCACGGTGACCCGTGTGGCTTCAGGTGGCCTGAATTCTGGGCTCAAATAAGGCCATGGGGTGCATGCCCCTCCCCTTGTGTCTGACACTGCAGCCCCGTCCTGGCTCCCCCCGGCGTCTTGGGTCTCCTCCAGTAGGTGTTCACACAGGGAGACTGAGGCCGACAGCTCCAGGCTCCATCTTAGTGATTCCAGTGAAGAGAAGGTTCTGGCAAAACTCCCTGGCTGGTGTGGCTCAGGTGCGGTGCCCTCAGGGGATGGCTACTGTGGCCAGGGGCACAAATGATCCTGATGGAGCAGGCTGGGATCCAGGCAGTGGTGGTCAGGCCTGGCCGAGCCCCGTGCTGTGGGACACCATGGGGAATAGCGCTGGGGCCCGGGACCACTTAGTGCCAGTGATCCAACCTGGCAACACCAGGTCAGGCTCTCCCACCTCAGACCCATGTGTGGTCCTCTGGCTGGGCTTCCCCACATGGGCGTCCTCTGTGTCTTGGGGTGCCAGCAGCGGGCCTGCCCCACCTGTGTGATGCCAATGGCCCACCCCATGCTGTGCAATCAGAACTGTCTCCAGGCATTGCCAGTGCCCCTGGGGTGGAGTGAGGGCAGCGTCGCCCTGAGGGGACCATGTACCTGGCATGTCCACCCCAAACTGTTAAAGAAAATCGCGCTGCTTTAGAGCTGAAATGAAATTTTAGTTGCTTCTACTTAATCTTAGAAGTCATCTGGTCCCCTCTCATTTCACAGGTGAGGAAGGTTTAGTGCAGCCTCAGCTACAGTTCAGAGGAATAGAAAAGGCAAAACCCTGCTTATTTTCATTGTTTGGCGAATGAACATTCATGGCCACTAAGGAGAATGCGATCCTGAGCGTGCTCGCTGGAGAAACAGGTTCCGAGGGTGCGGCCGGCTCAGGGGCGCTGTGCAGCCCCCACCAGGCTCCCTGCCAGGCAGCGCAGCCCCCAGAGTGAACCATCTGACCATCCTCCAAATTCCCAGCCCCCAAAATGGGAATCGCAGGGGCTAAAAATAGACATGTGGGCTGTTATGCACATAGCTCGTCTTCTCCCTTCGAGCTGAATAATTCCAATTCTGTCAGCAATTTTTCATAAGATTTATCTGCCAACACTTGAGTAATCCATGAGGCTGTGGCTTGCGTCCGTCCTGAGTGTTCCCACGCTGTTAAGTTGTGGGGTCCAGAGCAGGACCCAGCACTGAAAATTCCTGCAGCGTTATTGCTGGGTGCTGGAAAGGGAACAGACGGACTCTCTAGTTTCTGCACACAGCGGATGCATCAGGAACTGCGGAGTGGGAGTGCGCGGTGCTGGGCCGGGACCACCCCTGCTTGTCCTGGTGCAGCCCAAGCCGACCCCCACTGGCTTCAACTCGGACATCAGCCAAGCTGTGAACCCGGGACGCTCTGCCTCAGCACATTGGCGGCTCTAGCCCACACTGGAAACACCTGTTTGTCCGCAGGGACACAGGTGCTGTGAGCCAAGCTTCTATTATTGTAAATGATTCATTTTCATTCACTGAGGAACCTTCCGGAATCACCCCCTCAGTCCAAGGCTGTGTGCTGAGCTGCGGTGAAGACGGTCTCTATCATCGAGGTGCTTCCGCTCATGCGCGGGAGATGGGCACAGGGACAGGTGACAGGCGTGACCGTGCGGGAGACGGGCACAGGGACAGGTGACAGGCGTGACCGTGCGGGAGGCAAGGCGTGCACAGCAGCCGAGGGCAGGGCCGCGTCTGTCGTCAGCGCCCCGTGGGGGGCCGCCCCGGCAAGAGGCACAAAGCGTGTAAAGGCGACTCTGACCCCACACGTGGGGAGGGTTCCCCACTTTGGGTGCAGCAGTGGGAGGGGTGGGGGGCTGGTTTTCTGGACACTCGGCTGTCATTGGCCATTCCCTGCTCAGTCACTGCTTCGCCGTTTCTACCCTTCACCCCAGTGCCCGCCTGTCACAGGCCACAGAATTGCCAGGCTGCTTCCGTCGGGGCCCTCGTTCCCACCCCGCTCGCCCACTGTCTCCTCCTCTTCCTGCCACCTGGCCCCAGTGCCACCTCTGAGGCCCTTGTGACCTCGAGGGCCCTGTTGCCCTTTCTCAGCCTACCTGCAGGACGCGCTGGGCCACACGAGGCTCACGGACGCTCTTCCTGGGTCTACGCCAGGCTACGAATGTCGCCCTCCTTGTGACAGCATCTTTATGATGCCACCCATGGGACGCCATCCATGACATTATCACATGGTGTCAATGGCGGCAGCAGCCTGTCTGGAGTGGCTGTTGCGGGGACACCAGCTGCAGCGGGGGAGGCGTGCCTGGGGCTGTCTGCTCCGTGGAGCAGGTGGGGGCCTGGTGCCCTCCTGAGTCTGCAGGGTGGGAGCCCGTACTACAGTGCAGCTGCAGCACCCAGCCACGGCTCCGGACCCCAGCATCCCTGCGCTCTCAGCGGCCTGGGAAGCCCCCTTGCCCTACAGGTTCAGAAGTGCCTGCTCCTGCTCTCTGGCCTCTCCCGTTCCTGGTGCCTGCTCCAGTGCAGAGCAAAGTTGTAGCTGAGTCCCAGCACTGCTGCAACTCAGCTGGCTGCACACACTTGGAGCAGCGCTGACACCCCAGCCCCCCTACCTTGGCTGCCTCTGAAGCTTTGGGCACTGATGAGCTTAGGGAAGGGGGCCGGGGGGCGTAGGTGGCTCGACTCGGGCCTGCAGGCACCCCTCCACACAGACAGCCTGGGCGCTGAACAGCGAGTTGGTGCTGGCGGCAGGGAGAGGCCGACAGGTTACCATGTGGGAAGCGGTGGGTCCCAGTGAAACCCCACCTCCAAGCTGAGGATGGCCTGAAACCTGGGGCCAGGCTGTCATTCTAGGGGCCAAACCTCCTAGAGTGACAACTTCATTGGTGCCTTTTGGCCAACCTGATGGAGCTTTACCCCAGGCCTTCCAATGGCTGCCTGTGGACCAATCAGCATGGACTTCCTCCATTCTCAACACATGAAAACTCCAGACTCAGCCAAACTCTGACACTCAACAGGACAACCTGTCTGCCTGTGGGAAGGAGCTACCCACTTTATGTCTCCTGAGAGCCCTTCTGTTGCTCACTAAAGCTCCTCTCCACCTGCCTCACCCTCCAGTTATCCATGTAAACTCATTCTTCCTTGACACAGGACAAGAACTCAGGACCCACTGAACCATGGGAGTGAAAGGGACCAGCTTGCTCACTGAGCTGTGGGAAGCGATGTTTCTGGACTTCGGGAGTGCAGGGTGGATACCCTTCCGGGGGCCCAGACCTTGGGATTCCCTGAGCCACAGCTGCTGTAACGCTCTAGCTCTCCTGCCCTCTGCCAGCACGGGAGGAAGGAGGTAGGAGTGGGGGCGAACCAGCCCAGGAGCCACGGGCTGGACTGAAAGAGCTGTAATGCAAACGGGCCGAAACACACCTCCCCAAAACACACCTCACTTGCCATGCTGCATGCAACAAGGAGAGAAGAGCCGCTGCTCCTCTGGGAGCCCAGACTTCGGGGCTCCCTGAGCCAGGGCTGTGACATGCTGTGACACCCTCTTTGGGGCTCTGCAGTTCCGGGAGTCGCCAAGCTTTAGGGCACCACCATGTTCCCCTTGTCCAGATGCTGGTACGTGCAGCAGAAGCTGCTTGTGGTACATCTGGTCCAGAAGCAGCCTCCCATGGAGCCAGCAACTTGGTGGTTCCTGAAGCTGCCCACACCACCGCAGCAGCCAGCATGCCTCATTGCACCGTGGCTGGACCCTGCACTTGCTCACTCACACACCCCTTGCCGCTCCGTGTCTGGCTCGCCCTTGGCAAGTGTGGGATCCAGGCAGGTGGTGCGAGCTGAGTGCACACTGCTGGGCCAAATGGGCAGAACAAGCCCCACAGGAGTGAGCAAAACTCAAGCAGAGGGGCTGCCGGCCATGGAGGTTTCTGGCTGGTGAGCAGCACCCTAAGGATCCTGTGTGATGTCATCTGTGTGGTGTCATCT
>NW_016107639.1:2134159-2135813 GCF_001604975.1 Cebus imitator | reverse complement strand
TTATCCTGTGTGATGTCATTGGTGTGATGTCATCCTGTGTGGTATCATCCAGTGTGGTGTCATCTGTGTGATGTCACCCTCTGTGATGTCATCCTGTGTGATCTTATCTTGTGTGATGTCATCCTCTGTGATGTCATCCGTGTGATGTCCTCTGTGTGATGTCATCCTGTGTGATGTCATCCATGTGATGTGATCCTGGGGAATAGACATGTCATGATGCCGTGGACAGGCCTCTGCATGCGGGGGTCTGAGGATGCTGCAGTTTGGCTGCTGGCTGCTTCTGCTGCCCTTTGCCCCCTCCAATGCTTCCTCTTCTGCCTCCCTCCCATGTCCCCCAGTGGTGTGCATTTTCCCACCTATTATCAGAAGTCGGAAATGTAATCACCAGGTAAAGCATCGCAGGGACAGACTTTTCTTAGTAACTGGCAAGAATACTGATTCTGAGTTTGCTTTGCATACAAATGTTTGCTTGTTGGATAATGAGATAAATATCAACAAGAAGCAGCTTTAAAAAGAAATGTTTGAGGCCCCCAGTGTTCACCTGCTCTGAGGCATGTGCTTGGCTCCATGCACGCCCGGTGACATGCAGACTCCTCAGTACTGCAGGAGCCATGCCGTGGGGACCCAGCTTCTCATAGAGAAGCTACACAACAGAGCTTTTTGAAGGGCGCGAACCTCGCCGATAGGTGGCCCGCTGCTGCCAGGTGGGCTGGGTTATGGGGCTGGGCTTTCCCCGAGGGAGCAGCAGGGCCAGGTGGAGCCTACGGTGGTGGTGTGGGGGCCACCTGCCAGTCCAGCCTGCAGCTCCCGATGACGCTGGACAAGGCCCAGTAGACACCGGGTGGGAAATGGAGGACAGCCACCCTAGCCACCCACAGAGAGGGCAGCGCCTGCGGCACAGGTCTGGTCCTACAGCCACCATGGGGTGGAGCTCAGGTTCGCACTGCAGCTGGGGACACAGGCTTGGAAAGCAGGAAGAGCTGCCTGTGCCAGGGTCAAGAGGAGCCAGGCAGCGCTGCCCCGTCACCCGACAGCCAACAGCACGCCAGAGTGGCTCTGAAGCTCGAGTCATTCGCTGTGCGGGTTTTGAAAGGGGAGACTTCTGTGACACGTTGTTTATTCAGAGGGACCACAATGGCCTCATCCGTCTGGTTTGTCTGTTTCAGCGAACGAGTATCAAGGGCTCCTCCATGCAGGGCCTGGGGCTGCTTTCTGGGGGCCGCAAGACCTCAGGGCACCTACACCTGGACACAACACACAGCTTATAGAGAACAGGCAGGTCAGCGCGACCACTGCCAACACCAATTCTGGAAACAGTCACCTGGGGGCAGTTGCCGGCCACGGAGTCCGCGTTTCAGCGTTTCAGCCTGAGAGGGAAGCTGCAGCCTGGCGGGCAGAGGCCCAGCGTCTCAACTGTTCCCTGCCCACGTGTTTCCTGATGTTTGCTGTGGAATGACTGGAAATTTCCTTACCCTCAACATCTATGAACCAGAGAGATCATGGGACCAAAAATAAAAACGCTCCACAGCTCTTCAAACAGGTACAGCAAATGACAGCGTGGCGGTGGGTGCTGCGAGGGCTCCAGGTGGGCGCTGCGAGGGCTCCCAGGGAGGCTCCAGGTGGGCGCTGCGAGGGCTCCCAGGGAGGCTCCAGG
>NW_016107639.1:2129802-2133959 GCF_001604975.1 Cebus imitator | reverse complement strand
GCTGCGAGGGCTCCCAGGGAGGCTCCAGGTGGGCGCTGCGAGGGCTCCCAGGGAGGCTCCAGGAGGGTGCGGCCACCGGGGAGACGCTTGCCACTGACAAGAAAAAATGCCAAATGCTGCTAGATTTAAAATGTGCTTTTTGTTATTTTTGTTGTTTTTGTTTTTTGTGTCTAATTGAACTCTGGCCGAGTTATAAAGGGAAAATGTTAGTTTTAGAAGGAAATGCAGCTGCCCTCTGGATCTAGAGTAACACCAGGGAGCCGAGCGCTGTGATGGAGCGCAGAGGGGGCAGGTCCCTCCTGAGACCCTCCGCACAGAACCAAGAGGGATTTAAATGTTCCGCGTTCCCGCCTCCGTTACGGTGGAAGACACGACCTGAGTGCCACGGGCCCTGCCACACAGATGGGCCCAGGCTGCCATGGGCGCTCCCACAGATGTCCAGGGCTTTCCCTCAAGGATGAGCCTCACTGATGCTTAGGTGGGCCTTCCTTCCCTGGCGAGGAGGGCACTGTGGGGGGACAGGGACGCTGGGGAGCCAGTCCAGGCTCTTCCTCCCAGCTGCCGCCACCACAGGCATGCTCAAAATGAGGAGTGCGTTTGGAGGCTGGGGCTGCATGTTCCCAGCATTACTTGGTTGAGGAGAAAAGTCACAGAGGAGGCGGCGCGGTTCTCAGGGTCCTGGCCTCAGCGAGGTGTCTCCAGACCAGCGGGGACAGACGGTCACTTCATTTGCAAATGCAGCCTTAGAGCAGCTCCAGTTTTCAAGGACGTAATATGTTTTATTCCACAAGGCGGCTGCTTATTCAGTTCTGTAACCAGCGACCTTGCTCACTGGATTAGCCCCCACCCGGCGCTCGGCAGGTGTAGTGCTGACTCCAGGGAGGGCGCAGGGCAAGCCCGTGGTGATTTTGGAGCCAGCCTGCAGCACAGTGGGGTGGTGCTCTTCCTGCTGGGTCTGCAAGTGACGGGTCGATTATTACACTCGAACAAAACCCTGAAGGAAAACAGGCAGGGCTCAAAGGCTCACAGGCTACGCTGTTATAACAGGTTTGCACGCTTCATATCAGGTAATCACATGGCCAAATATTCTTGGGGAATTCTGTTTACATGCGGATTTCTTTATAATTCTTATGGTTTGCATAATATGTGCATGCATGAGTGTACGGGAAATGTCTGAAAATGTGTAATCAGCTTCATAGGAAGAAAAAGGAGGGTAAACTGAGACACAGGGATGAGAGGGGGCTGCCGCTGTCTCCTCCCTGCCTGGCAGTGAAATCTGGGGCAGCTGAGGAACCTCGCCCAGCACTCAGTGTCTGGTCTTTCATTTTGTTTGTTTATTTATTTTTGACTCAGCATCTCACTCTGTCACTCAGGCTGGAGTGCAGTGACGTGATCACGGTTCACTTCTACCTCAAACTCCCAGGCGTGAGCAATCCTCCCACCTCAGCCTCCCAAGTAGCTGGGACTACAGGTGTGCACCACCACACCGGGATACAGGCTCTTGCCCATGTTGCCCAGGCTGGTCTCAAGTGCCTGGACTCAAGTGACCTGCCCGCCTTGGCCTCCCACAGTGCTGGAATTACAGGCATGAGCCACTGTGCATGGCTGGGATTTAGGATGTTTCAGGGACTAACAGGGTCCCAGCCCAGGAAGCCCCTGCCCAGAATTGAAGGGCAGCCTCCAGAGGGTGGGGTCCACGGGGCCTCAGATGCAGGAAGCAAAGTCCTGGCTGGACCAGGGCAGACGGCACCCCTGGCGAACCCAGCCTGCGTTGACATTCACAGCGGCTGCTCCTTCCTCCCCGAGGCTGGACCCGGGGGCTCCCTCCAATCCTTCAGCTTCACGAGTGCCCAGGGTGGAGTCCTCTCAGGCCATGGCCGGTGTGTGTGCCTGGCCTTCCCAGACGGCCTCTGGCTCTAGATTCTGGTGCCCAGGTCGGGGCTGGCCCGCCCACGCTTCTGCACAGGCCACCCGGTCCTTCAGTAGAGACCCACCTCGGGATCCTCTCCTGCTCATCTCTGACCTCCGAGTCCGGGCCGTGCGTGGTGCACTCACATCAGTTATTTTTCTTGCCCTAAACTGCCCCTTCTCATAGGACCAGCACCTCCCTTTGGGAATCACTTCTCTATCAAACCACATATTTTCAGTGGCAGAGGACTGACTGGCCCAAGGATGGGTGACAACAGGCTTTTAAGCCACGGTGGAGGCTGAGGAGCTGGGGCCTCGGAGTCTGCGCGGGGCCTGGACAACATGCTCTCCCTGGCTGAGTCTTCTGGAAGCTTCACAGCCCCACGCGCCCCTGGGGTAGGGTCGTGGGCAGGGGTGTCGAGCGGGCGGGTGCTCTTGTTTGGGGATGGGGATTGGCAGGGCCGGCAGGGTGGCTGCTAGAAGCAGGCGTTTTACAACGTGGGCGCTGTTCCAGAGGGCTGGGTGTGCTACAGGTTGCCGTGCGGCTCTCTGAAGGGGGTGTGGGCTGTGTCAGCCGCCCACCACAGTTTTCCAAAGTTGGAGGCATTTTCATCAAGAACTCAAAATCAAGCCGCACACGTATTTTCAGAGCCTGTGGCCAGCGATGGGCCCACCTACCCCACGTGTCTGAACGGGAGGATGGCTGGGAATGTGTCACTATGTTCACCTCCGAGCCGAGGGGGACAGGGGTCCCCTCACAGACAGTGACCACTCTGCAGCCGCATGGGGGCCGGATCCAGGGATGATCTTCTCAAATGCACATATGTATTTATGATGTAATATATGCAAACAAATTTAAGTTCATATGTGTGTGGGTTTCATATTTATATCTTTTTCTGTTGCTGGAATGGAAAACCACAGCTAAATACATACGTCTATAATTTATGCTGTCTTCAGCAAACATGCTTTTAATACCTGATCTCTTTGATGATACTTCACATAACAGGTTCTTTAAAGATGATGAACTTTGAAACAAGAGCCCCTTACCCCACTGTTTGTGCGCTGTTCTGATGATGCCCCTCAGATTTTCTTTTCTCTCCTCAGGGTCTTTTCCCAGACAGCTCCCGGGAGCCACAGCCCTGGGGAGGCTTTGTCTCTGGAGAGTTGTTTCTGCACTATCCAGGCGGGGGGCCAGGGCCACCCCACCTGCCCACTGTCTGACTAAACCACACAGAAGGTTAAGCAGCAAATTAGAGGCTCTTTCCTCAGAGATGCCTTTTTAAGTAAAAGTCAGGAACTCAGGCCATGAGGTCAGAGCTCCTGGCTGCTGCCGCACATGCTGTCTTGGAGACAATGAACACAGACTTGGCTTCACGAGATGGTGGAGCAGGGCCTCCCCTCCACATCTGGACTCAGGGCTCGGCAGGGACAGGGGCACGGCGGCTCCACGCCTGGCAGCAGGGCAACTGCCACTGCTCCAGTCCAGAGAGCATGGCCTCGGCCCCAGCTCCTGCCCATGCACAGCCTGCCAGCCCTGTGGATTCCTCATCACTAAGGGTCAGAGAGTCGGGAATCTGGGAAGAATAGTTCACACCCCTCCCTCCTCTGGCAGACCTGGAGCTGCTAATGCCTCAACATGCTTGTGCCTCGAGGAAGCACCACCCTGGCCCCAGCAATGATGAGGCCGCCCAGCCTCATGGGAGCCATGCACCAGGGAGGCCACGGAGGGCAGCATGTAGGGAGCGGGAGAAATGAGAAGCTCTGGAGCAGGAGTTTCTTGAATCAGGGAGGGACAAGAGCAAGGAGGAAGATGAGCCGGACCTTGCAGAAAAAGAACCAAAACCAGACACAGCTGCAGAGACAGGTTGCCCTCTGCATGCAGGTACATGGCCTTTTCATTCCTGTCTGCATATTAAAGATCAATGCTCCCCATGATATCCAACCCAGAGATCATCTAACGCTTGAGTGTGGACGGCTATGCAACGTGTGGCTCACATACATGGCACAGATCCCATCCCATACTCCCGAAAATATCCACATTCTAGTAACTCTAAAAGTCCCTCTTGAATTATTTTATATAACCTAATTTCCTGCTGCCTTCCCTACTGTGTGGGAGTCATTCAATATGGAGGCTGGGACCATCCTCAATGACAGTCCTCCATCCTAGAGCTGTCTCCATCCTCCAGGACAGTCCTCCATCCTAGAGATGCCTTCATCCTCCAGGACAGTCCTCCATCCTAGAGCTGCCT
>NW_016107639.1:2124866-2129327 GCF_001604975.1 Cebus imitator | reverse complement strand
CATCCTCCAGGACAGTCCTCCACCTTAGAGCTGTCATCATCATACAGGACAGTCTTCCACCCTAGAGCTACCTCCATCCTCCAGGACAGTCCTCCACCTTAGAGCTGTCGCCATCATCCAGGACAGTCTTCCACCCTAGAGCTACCTCCATCCTCCAGGACAGTCCTCCATCCTAGAGCTGCCTCCATCCTCCAGGACAGTCCTCCATCCAAGAGCTGCCTCCATCCTCCAGGACAGTCCTCCATCCTGGAACTGCCTCCATCCTCCACCCTAAGGCTGACACCATCCTCCATGACAGGCCTCTACCTTAGAACTTCCTTCATTTTGCATCCTCCATCCTGGGCCTCCTATTTGGGGTGCCTGTTTTCAACCCCTTGCATTCCCCAGCCTGACTGGGGAACTCTTTGGGTCCTTATTTAAACCCTTTCTTGAAAATCACTAAACATGCCTGTTCATTTAGTTTCACCTTAAGAATTGTGGGGACAGAGCTTAAACCCAGACTTCTTTCTTTGCAGTTACTAAGGGCATCTGGCCTGCCTCCTCAGTTCAGCTCATGGGAGGTCAGCCATCTTCCCCTTTCACACCCAGAGCTGCTGCCCTGAGCCTTCCTGCCTGCTGCTGCCCTACTCCACCCCTACCTCTGCCCTCACTTTCATCACCCCACAGGCTCTCAGCTGTTGAGTTTCTTTGTGGTTGGTTAAGAGGTACTGGGATTTTTCAAAGGGGCCTCTACCCTGTCATTTTGCACAAGATGTTCTTACTAAACCCTGAAGCCTGCTCTGGGGGTGAGTGTGAAGATGTCTGTGTCCTATTTTTATCACTGGGTATCTTTAGAATTTTCACTTAAGCATGATCCTCCCAGCAATCCAAGCCTGCCCTTTGCAAGAGCCAGTGAGGTGCCGTGGGAAAGCACAGGCCCTCCTGGGCCCCTCGGCCAGCGTTGAGGAAGTCCTGGACTGTGGAGACACGTGGCCACCACAGCCTTCGCTCATGCCAATGTCCAATGCAGAGTGGATTCAAAGGCAAAATGAAAATTAAACATCTCATATGTGTAGGTCAGATTCTAGAGGCGTAACTGTACCTTCGCCACATCCAGAGCAAATGTGCCCATTCATGGATCTACCTGGGGAACGTTTCTGAGAATCTCCTTGATGCTGGGACTAACCACTGTCCTTCTCCAGCCCATGCAGTGGTCGTGACCACCTGGTCCCTCACTGTGCCCTGCATCGAGATTACCAGAGGTCAGTGGTCAGCACAGGTGGCAGGTGGCAGGGACCCTGCGGCCCCCCTTGCTGTGAGTGGCGCTCCTGGCAGGCGACAGACTCAAGGACCTCCATGGGCCGACCAAGCTCTGTGCTTCGCTCTGAGCTCCTCCCTGCTCTGTCGCTGCCCACCTCCTCCTCGCCCCTCCAGCGCCTTCCCATCCTCCAGCACAGCACTTCCCCAGGGAATCTCTTCCACATGTCTTCGAAGGACCGAGACTAACACACATCTTGAGCAGCTTTGAAGGGTGAACACACAACACATCCATCATTTATCATTTGCTTGGGAGGGCAGAGGGGTGCTGTGGCCCCATGGATGGGCTCAGTGCTGCTACAGCAGACAGATCCAGCACTGGCCGGAGTCCCTACCACGGGGGATGTCACTGCTCTAGACAGTAAGGCAGAGGGAGGGACTTACCAGACAAGGAACGGTCATGGGGACTGTGGGGCTGACCGTGGGGACCGTGGGGGCCAAGCCCGATAAAGCTGCAGCCACCAGCCCCAGTCGCTCAGCAGACCACAGAGCACAGCATGCCACCTCTTCACACTGGCAGTTTTATGGTTTTGTTGAATAAATACATCAATTAATAAACACCTTTTTTTCAAGATAGGCATATGCATGTCAAGTCACAGTGCCTCCAAACCACGCAGAATGGAGAGGGTGGCTTGCAGCTGTGACACGTGGAACTCGGACACTTTCCAGCTGTGTTGGTCTCTGGCTTTATCTTCTTTTAGAGGCAGGGTCTCGCTTTGTCACCCATGCTGAGTCCAGTGACATGATCACATCTCACTGCAGCCTCCGCCTCCTGGGCTCAAGCGATCCTCCCACCTCAGCCTCCTGAGTAGCTTGGATACAGGTGTGTGCCATGACGCCTGGCTAATTTTTACATGTTTTTGTGGAGATGGGGTTTCACTGTGTCGCCCAGGCTGGTCTCAAACTCCTGTACTCAATGATTCTCCCACCTTGGCCTCCTCAGTAGCTGAGATGCAAGTGCGTGCCACCACACCTGGCCTTGTCTGTTGTCTTATGTACACGTACATGTTCATACACACAGAGGCACACAGTCACACGTGTGTACACACATGCACAGCGTAGACACACACATTCATCTATACACAGATATGCACACATATGTATACACATACAGATACACACACACCTATATGCACAGATACACCTATACAGATATTTACACATACATCTATACACACACAGATACACCTATACACAGATACACACCTATACACAGATATGCACACACACACCTAAATACAGATATTTACACACACCTATACACACAGATACACACACCAACACAGATATTTACACACACAGCTATACACACAGATACACACACACTTGTAAACAGATATGCACACACCTATACACACAGCTATACACACAGCTATACACAGATATGCACACACATGCCTATACACACATAGTTACACACACCTATACATGGATGTGCACACACAGCTATACACACACACACCTACACACACACACATCTATACACACACACACATACACACACAGATACACACACCTATACACAGATATTGACACACACACCTATACACACATAGATACACACACCTATACACAGATATGCACACACACACCTATACACAACAGATACACACACACGTATGACCATGGCATGTGCATAGGGGCTCAGAGATTCCAGGGGAAGGAAAGTTTGCCTCCCCACACAGGGTCAGCCTCTGAGGGAGCGGACCCTCTGCCCACTCCGGGTGCCCAGCTCTCCCAGCAACGACCTTGGCTGCAGGTCACCTGCTCTGGGTCCTTTTTGCTCTGTGTTCAGCAGCGTCGCCCCGCCCTATGCTGTTAATAGGATGCCTCTCCAGACGTTGCCAGCTGCTGGCATTACCGTCACCCTCAGAGAACAGAGCAAAGAGGCTCTAACATGGCCCCTGAGGGGAGGTCGGACCCAGAGGTGCGGGCGTGGGGGGAGTGGAGGTGGGTCCCAGGTGTGCAGGTGTGTGGGAGGGGAGGTCGGGCCAGGTGTGCGGGCGTGGGGGGAGGGGAAGTGGGGCCCCGGTGTGCGGGCGTGTGGGAAGGGACGTCGGGCCCAGGTGTGCGGGCGTGGGGGGAGGGGAGGTCGGGCCCAGGTGTGCAGGCGTGGGGGGAGGGGAGGTGGGGCCCAGGTGTGCAGGCGTGGGGGGAGCTCCTGCAGGCTGAGCGGTAGGTGCCGCCGGGACAGTCACTCCGCGGCCGCTGGAGGAGCGGCTGCGCGTGTCGGAGGACAGAGCCGGCCTGAGTGGGCGTGGATCGGCCAGAAGGGACCCGCTGAGAACCAGCCTGGACTCCGACCCCAGCATGAAGCCGACACCCGAGCCTGCCCTGATGAGCCGAGTGCGAAGATGCGTGGCGGGGAAGAAGACCAGCGTTCTCCACGGTGGAATTTCAGCTGATAAACCTGGGAGCTGCGGGGCCAGGACGAGGGGTCACAGCGCGTGGGAGGCGGGTGTGGGCAGGTCTCAGACGCTCCTCTGGGCGCGCCCGGCCATGGCACACGCGGACACCTGGTCCTGTCCAGACGCGCCGGGGAAGGGACCCTGTGATCTCGGGAGACTCCTGTGAAAACACAAAACCACGAATATGGTCCCAAGGACACGTGAGGGGAGCCTGTGTGGAGGCCTCTGGTGAAATGCCTGAGCCGCAGTCTTCAAAAGGGTCCGGGTCGCCGCAGACATGGCAGGAACCGCCCCACGGCGGCGGCGGCCAAACGCAGTCCAGGCATCCACGGGCCCGGACGAGGAGGGCAGGGCCGGTCTCCGGGCGCCGGGGCTGAGCTGACCCGCACGTGGCTGGATTTTCCTGAAGCAGGAAGGCGCGAGGCTCCTCTCTGGCATCGGCCCCTCACTGTCACCTGCACGCGACACACGTGGCTCACAGGCAGTGCCAGGGCCCCGCGCAGAGCCAGTGGTGACAGGAGGGTGTGAGGCTCTGGAAGCAGAAACCGGGCCGGGGCGCCGACCCCTCTCCCCGCTGCTGAGACGCGGCCCCCCCGGCCCTCCAGCCCTGGCTGGATTCTGGAACTGCCCAGGCGGGCGGGCTGGGCTCGCCCCCCCACCCAACTTCGCACCCTCCCAGGGTGCAGTTTGCATTTTCCTCGTGACGCGCCTTGTGAAGCCCACGGGCGTGGGAGCTCTCGGAGTGGGGAGGGGGGGC
>NW_016107639.1:2116322-2124603 GCF_001604975.1 Cebus imitator | reverse complement strand
AAAAAAAAAAAAAAAAAAAAGAAAAAAAAAGAAGACGGTGTCGGTCTTTTCTTCTCCTTTTTTGGTGCCAGAAGTACCTGGTGAGTCACTTAGACCAGTGATAGTTCAAACCTCATCATTATTACAACAGTGTTGTCATTACTACTTTTATCTATCAGGGATCCTGTCCTCAATCTCAATCCTGCATGGAGATCCAGCTAGGAGACCAACAGACGTGGGGACCCCTCCAGGAATGAGTGTGGGGGTCACTGGAGCCCCAGGTCCCCCAGGAGATGAGTGTGTGGGGGTCACTGGAGACCCAGGTCCCTCCAGGGATTGGTGTGGGGCACTGGAACCCCAGGTCCCTCAGGGGATGAGTGTGGGGGGGCACTGGGGGCACTGGAGCACCATCCCCAGTCTTCCTCATCTCTCTGCAGCCCCAGGCACCTGTGAGGGGCCTGTCCTGAGCCTGGAGCCCAGTGGGACCCTCTCGGATGGTTCTCTGTTCTCTCCTGGAGCTGGAAGCGCCTGTTCTCAATGCTGCTGTGTATCCTGTGCCAGCAAGTGGTCTCTAAGCGTCTGCTCTGTGCTGGGCTCAGTGACGGGCACAGCGGGAAAGGCCGGGGCGGGAGCTTCAGCGAGGTGCTTGAGGAGTGCGCAGGGAGAACA
Source organism: Cebus imitator (assembly GCF_001604975.1). Lineage (NCBI taxonomy): Eukaryota > Metazoa > Chordata > Mammalia > Primates > Cebidae > Cebus > Cebus imitator. The sequence goes on along the minus strand of NW_016107639.1, from coordinate 2,123,955 downwards.
GATCGCTGGAAACCTCGGGGGAGGAGACAGGGGCTGCAAAAACAAAGCCTTGTCTCAGGGAACCTGCTGGGTGTGGAGCCACAATGGGCCGCTGGGCTCCCCCTGGGTGCCACGAACACCCTGGGCTCCAGGATGGGAGCGACCTTGGCACAGGGACACAGCTGCTTCCCTCTGAGACCACCTGGCTGTGTCCCAAAGCCGAATGATCCTTCTCATCCCCAGCAAGTACCATTTTTACATCGTGCAGCATTCTGAGCAGGCGATGGACCCTGTCCGCTGTGCCCCACCCAGGACGGGACCCTCCTGCTGTCCATGCTTCAAACGTCCCTGCTGTTGGTGGCTCAGGAGCCGTCTCAGTTGTCAGACTGTCGCGGCACCAAAGTGCTGGTGTTCAAGGGACCCTCATTTTGCCTAATAACGACTGGCCTCAAAGCACAAGAGCAAAGACGTCAGCAATTCACATCTGCCAGCAAGAAGCCGAAAGAGTGTCTTCACGTGGAAAGGTGAAAGCTCTCAGCTCAGGAAAGACAGGAAAAAAACCACTTGCTGAGGTTGCTAAGAATCTAAGGAAAGAAGGAGTATTCTGTCGGTTAAATTATTAAGGAGGAAACACAGGAGTCGGTGCACAGTACATGCAGGGGGCTCTGGGCCTGCACCAGGATCTCCTAATGTTGCCCCTTAGGACGGGGCCACTGTGTTACTGACTCAAACCATCCCCTCCCATGTGGCAGAAATGGGGACCTTTGACCAACATCTCCGCAGCCTCCCCCCCCACCTACTCCTGCCTGGGTCTGATTTCTGCCAACTCTGCATGTGAGACCCTGTGGCGTGAAGGTGCAGGTCCCCTCCCCGCAGAGGGAATACTCAGGTGTTGACTGATGTGCCAACTAAATACTACACGCTCTGGAATAGGACCCTTGTTTTGTGACCTGAAACAGACTTAAGGAGTGAGTTGATGCTGCCTCCATGTGGTTCTGAAACCACTGGGCTGATTTATCCAGGATGGGGTTGATGGGGCTGCCCTCGCTGGGTACATTTTAGAGGAGCATGGTTTCTTTAAAAGTGTTTCAAATATCATGGTATGCTGGGTTTCAAAAAACCCTTGGGGCCAGCTGTGGTGTCATGCATGTACCTGTGGTCCCGGCCAGTCAGGAGGCCGAGACCGGAGGATCACTTGAACCTAGGAGGTGGTGGCTGCAGTAAGCTGTGATCGCAACACTGCACTCCAGCCTGGGCGACAGAGCAAGATCCTGTCCAAAACAGAACAAAAACCCCACAAAAACCTGAGATGTTGTGGCTTACTACAGTAACTGCACCGTCTGCTCTGAATCTGCAGTCTGAGTGGGATGGCCTGGGTCATGTGAAGTGTTGTGAACACCACACCCTCTGACCGTGGGGCCCTGCATGGCCCTGAGTCACCAGGCGACCTCACCTCTCACTGGGAGCCACTGACCCTGCCATGCCCAGGAGGGCTCTGCCGCTTCGCCTGGTCACCCAGGTGGGGCCCCACAGGCCGGGCCACAGGTGTGTGGGGTCCCTGCTGCGGGGGTCCCTGCTCCACCTGGGGTCCCCTGCTGCCACCACGCCACCCAGCACCCTTGGCCGTGGCCTCCACACCGGTTCAGCTTTGCCTCTTCACCTTACTCACCGCCTGCTGCTGTTCCTTCAACACTTTACCGAGGTGCAGACATTTGCGAGCTGCAGACCTGCCTGCTGCGAAGGCACCTTCCTCCCTGACCCGTGGTGGCAACCAGTTCCATAATGTGGGCCAGCAGACCCTGCAAAAACATTTGTATGTCCAAAATCATTGCAGGAATGCAGGCAGCTGGCCCCGAGCTCCAGGGAGGACAGTTTGCAGAGGCAGACGTGGTGCTGGGAGGTTCTTTTCTTTCAGTGCCTAAAAAAGTCCCACTTGCTCTGGGCCCCATGACTCAGGTGAAAAACCCACTGTCATTGAGCTGGGTTTCCTGCAGGCCGTGCGTCTTCCCCCGGCTGTGCAGAGTGTTCGTCTTCATCTTTAGTTTTTAGGTGTTTAATTCTGGCGTGTCTGGGTTTGTCCTACTTGGCGCTGTGAGCTCCTTGGATCTGCGCGTGTCTGTATTTTCCCAAACCAGGCGAGGCTTGGCCACGACTTCCCCGACTGCTCTTCCAGCCCGACTTTCCTCCTTTCCTGGGACTCTGAGACACGGATGTTGGAGATGAGTATCTGCCCACTCTCCTCCACCTGGTTCCTCTGGGTTGTTCAGATGGGGTAAATTCTTTGGGTCTTTCTCCTCCACTCTGCCAGGAAACCCTTGCTGAGGATCCCAGGGAGAAAGCACTCCTCTGCCTCTGGCTTTCCCGCCTGCCCACCCTTCCCACAGGACCGAGTCAGAGCTCCTTGGGTGTCAGTGCAGGGAGAAGACAGCTGAAGGGTTAACCAAAACCAGAACGAACGCCTTTTACACATTGCGTCATCTGCAGATCACAGGCTGCCCCTGGACAAGAGGCAAGTGCTTTGGGGAGCGCAGGGTGTGGGGGGCTTGTCTCCATCCTAACCTCGGCCACCGCATTCACCTTGCTTACATGTCCCAACACCGAGACCAGGGAAGCCACTGGAAGGATCTGAAACCCATGCAATTCCAAATCAGGTTCACACTGGCTGTCAGAGACTGTGACATCTGCGGAGTCAGTGACCAGAGCAGCACCAGGGCAGGAGGACCCGTCCGGGCGGGCCAAGTGCTGGTTTGGGAGAGGGGTTTGGCCCGCGGTCAGTGGGAAGAAGGACCCCGGCTCTGAAGCTCTGGCTCCAGGGGTGGGCGGCACCTCTCCTGCACCCACAGTGCCATGCACCCATGCACCCCTTTCTGCTGCCTTCCAGCTGGGCAGTGGCCTGGGAGTCTCGGTCAGGGGTGCCCCTCCCTGGGAAAGGGGTGGGCAGCCCAGTGTCCACGGGAGGGAAGCTTGGGCCTGGGGGGTCTCTGGGCTGGTGGCCACAGCCTCCTGACTCCGAGTTCCTTCTCAGACACAGACAAGGTTCCCAGCAGTGAGCTGGCAGTGTCTCCTCACCTTCTGCATGGATGCTGCAGGACAGAACCAGGCCCTGCACCCAGGCGGGCTCTCCCTCTCCAGCAGGACAGCACCCAGGCCCTGCACCTGGGCGGGCTGTCCCTCCTCAGGACAGGCCCTGGGCCCTGCACCCGGGCGGGCTCTCCCTCCTCAGAAGGACAGGCCCTGGGCCCTGCACCCGGGTGGGCTCTCCCTCCTCAGAAGGACAGGCCCTGGGCCCTGCACCCGGGTGGGCTCTCCCTCCTCACATGGACCCAGCAGGACAGGCCCCGGGCCCATAGGGCATGCATCTCACCCCCACCCCATGCCTGGCCCAGTGCTTGGTGAACTGAACAATGGTGGGTTTGTCCGACCAGGGAGGTCCCACCTTGCCTGGAATCTGCAGAGAAGAGGGAGAGAGGCAGGGGTGTGGAGGCTTGTGGCCTCCGGCAGCCTCTGGAAGCAGGGGCCTGGTCAGAGCCTCTCTGGTCCTAATGCAGTCTCTGGACTGTGGGTGCCAGGCTCCCTGGGAGGTGACCGCAGACGTCATTGAACCCTCGTGTTTGCCGGCCCCAGCTTCAGGGAGCCCTGGGCTCCAGAGTGAGCCTCCAGTGAGGGGAGGAGGCTGGCCTGGCCGGAGCTGCTCTAAGGCCCGTGACCGATGTGCACGAGGCAGGTGGGTCCCGACATTTGCCCCTGGCCACCCTCCCTGAGCAAGAAGCCATGGCTTCCATTTCCATAGGCCTCATGTGCAGACCTGGGCTGGCTTCTGGAGGACGCCATCATCTCTGGGGAGCTGGGAGAGGCAGGAGACAGCTGTCCCAGGAAAACTGGAAATTGCTCAAAGCCCTCCATGAGGATTTGTCCCATCGTGACACCATCTGACCCAGGACCATGTTCCCTCCACGGGGACATGTCCCATTGTGATACTGTCTGACCCAGGACCAAGTTCCCCATCAGTTCACACTGTGGCACGTAGCTCAGAATAGACACCATCTCCTAAGAGGACTTTCATTCTCACACAAATCATTCCGTTGTAACCAGTGCAGGACCTGGCGCAGGGACATTAGAGGTTCGTGATGCCGGAATCACTTCTTGTGTGCAGGTGAGAGCCCAGCCAGCCCCAGGGCATGAGGCGTGCATGCAGGTGTGCATCTGGGAGGGTCATCACACCCTTTCTGGGCACAAACAAATACCCACATCATGTCCAACACTGGCTGTGGAGTCTCAGGTCAGGGCTGCCAAGGCCATGGGTGACCTCCGGGGGGCTCGGGAGCAAGGTGAGCACACAGGACACCAGGGAACTCACATGGCATTTGGGCAGCGGCTAAGGCCAGGCTGTGGGTGCAGAGAAGTGGGACCCTGGTCGGCCTGTGGGGGCTGCCACAGACTACAGGCCACCTGTTCCTGGTCCACACGGGAGAAGTGTGGGAGTCTACAGAGGAAATGTGGGAGGATCTGTGACACCCCGAGAGCACGGCCAGGGCCACCTCACCAGGCAGGCGTGACCAGCATGGACGCTGCTGAAGCCGCTGGGTGCCCAGGGCTCTGCGGGAACAGATCGGAAATCAAGGCCAAGCAAAACCTGGCCTTCAGCACAGGCCCTTACAGCGTTCGAGATGGGTGCAACCACCTTCCCTCTGCTTTGTGCGATTCACAGCCACTCCTGCAAGTTTTAACCCCAGATGGACAGCATGGCCTGGCAAAGGCCAGCGGTGCTGCTGGATCCGGGGACATCCCACTCAACGCTTTCCAAGCAAAGCACGGAAGCGCGTTTGTATTAGAAGTCAAACCACCACAGTGGACCAGAGCCGGGGAAGCGGCTGGGGGAGATCCACAGCGTGGCCAGTGACACCAACAGGCCCAGGTGCTGCGGCTTTGTCCCGGCCCCGGGAGTGTCTTTTGGGTCCTGGTCCAGTGTTGGCCGGGCTGAGTGTCTCTCCCAGGCCCCGGGCTCCTGTGGACTGGGTGCGCCCTGCAGGGCACACACCGGCCTTGGAGAGCGGATTCCCAGCATGCTCCTCTCCCAGCACAGGGGCAAGTGGTTCCAGTGCCTGTGGTGTCTGACCCAGAACCCACCAGGCACCAAGAGTCTCAGAGGGTTCCCTGTGGTCCCTGCTGCTGGCGTGGAACCGGCTCCCTTGCCACCGTCTGGGACCCTGTCCAGGGTCCTGGATGAACCTGGGATGTTCGTGCCCCTCTGAGCAGAGGCTGATAAGCTCAGGATGGAAGGTAGCCCCACCTGATCACGCCCAGCTGGCCTCGTGAATGGGTCACAGGAACCAAGGACGGGCTCAGATGGACAGAATCGTCATATGTCCTGCGGCTTTCTCCCAGCTCCATGAGCAGACCCGGAGCCAGTGTTTTAGGGCCATTCCTGCCATTCAGGTGCAGACTGGAGTCGGGGAAGTGAAACGAAGCCCTGGAATCAGGTGTCCGTGGGGCTGAGACCGCAGAAGATGAGTGGGGAGCGTGGCCTCCAGAGTGTGGCACCAACATGGACAGCTCTCAGCTCCTGCAGCAGGAGGCAGGGGCCCACGACCACGCCTGACCCTTGCTGTGGGCCAACGTCAGCACAGGAATGCACAGCTCTCATGGGGCCAGGAATGCAGCTGGTCCTCAGCACACAGCTGCACCCACCACCAAGGCTCTGGCCTTTGCTGGCATCTCAGCAGGGCCCAGCTCTGCTCCTAGCGTTCTGCTGAGTGTGGAGGCAAAGCCATCCACGTCCTTGGATCAGGCTGTCTCTCTCTGGGCTGTGCTTCAGGTCTGTGCAGAGTTGCCGACGCTGCCTGAGTCAGGATGACAGGAAAGTTCCCGGCACATCCCTCCCTGGCACGCCCCTCTCCGGTGCCTGCCAGCTCTGGCCTTCCTGGTGGCTAAGGTCAAGGTCAAGGGCAGCCCTGGGTGGGTATCACTTCTGCATCCTCCTGAGTCCCCTAAATCCAACCACTGTGAGGTTAACAGGGAAGAGTGACCTTCTTGGCCTATTTTGGGGGCACTCGTGGGATGCATGTCCGGCCAGGTGCTCCCCAAACGGGGCCCAGCCTGCAGGCATTTAGGAGGTGGGGGCGCTCTGGGGAGGGGCTGGTCATTGCCTGTCTGATGACCTGGGGGTCCTCATGTGCCTGAAACGACAGCTGCGGTATGTGCTGTGCTGGTGCCCTGGTGCCAAGATGTGCCCATCAAAACCTTCTTCCCCCCAAGCAGGTGCCGAGATGCCCCCATCATAACCTCCCCCCCAGCAGGTGCCGAGATGCTCCCATCATAACCTTTTCCCCCGCCAGCAGGTGCTGAAATGCCCCCATCATAACCTTCTCCCCTCCCCAGCAGGTGCAGGGATGCCCCCATCATAACCTTCTCCCCACTAGGAGGACCCTAACTTTGCCCCGTGCACGTCCCTCACGGGACAGAATGTTTTCTAGAGGCTTCCTGAAGCTGTCCTGTTCTGGCGCAAAAACACTGTCTGTGAATTGTCTTCTTGTGCCTCTTGGAAGTGGGGCTTTTAGAAAAGGCAGGGAGGAGGCCGTGGGAGCTGCCGCCTGGAGGCAGGGAGGAGGCCATGGGAGCTGCCTGTGTTCAGAGGCGTGAACTCTGTCGCAGGAACGACACCTCCCTCCCTCCCTCAGGTATTTAGAAAGGAAATGACTGTCAGAAGAATTAGCTTTTAAGGGCAACATGCTGGAGGCTCTAGGGTGCCGGTACCCGGGGAAAGGAGTGATTCCCCTCTGCAGTCTGTAGGGGGGCAGCCACGCGGGTGCTGTCAGCACAGAAGGCTCAGGAACCGGAGGGAAGAGGAGGCCAAAACCGACTTCGCATTCCTCCAGAGGGAGCCCCGAGTGCTGGCATTTTCTCAGAGCACCGCCCTGCACGGTGATTCTACATTTCTGTTCCGGACGCCAGCCCACGCCTCAGTCTCTGCCAGGCCGGCTGCTGGCTCTGGGAACGCGGCGGTGCACCAGCCTCTCCAGGCAACCGCGGCCCAGGGCGCCCCGCTGCTCCTCCGGATGTCGGTGAAGCGGCGAGGCAGCCGGGCACGGGCAGGTGAGGCCTCCCTCGGGCTGGGAAGCTACAGGCATCCACGGGCATCCACAGGCTCGGGACGCCGGGGCCTGAGGACAGCATGAGAGCCTGGTCCCCAGGAGGGCGCGTGAAGGGAGGTGGCCCTGAGCCTCCAGGTTCCAACCCCAGCCCCGGGCGCTTGCGGAGGCACCTGCTCTCACGCTGGGAAATGTCACACGTTCTCACTCCAGATCCTGGCAGCTGAAAGCTGACATCTCCTGTGAAAAGCCGCGGAGAATAAAAGACGCTCGCTCTTTCCCGCCTGCTGCGCACTTTCCCTGCACCTGGTTTCACCGGCTCCGAGACCCACCGGCCCACTCAGCAGACGCTTCCTCCGCCCCGGGTCTCCGCGGTGCGGAGGAGGGAGGACGGACCTCCACGGCGTCCTGAGGGACTGAGGCGTCACAGAGGCTGCAGACGGAGAGTGTGGACTCCGGTAGTCACAGCGGGGGAAGGACGAGGCGCGGAGCCAGGCTGCAGGGCTCCCCGCACCTCCCCCCCCCGGACCAGCTCCCACAGGGACTTCTCCCGGGCCAGGCTCCCC
>NW_016107639.1:2112976-2115854 GCF_001604975.1 Cebus imitator | reverse complement strand
TGGCACCTCCCCGCCCCGCACCTCCCGTGGCACCTCCCCGCCCCGCACCTCCCCTGGCTCCTCCCCGTCCCGAGCCTCCTCCCCCGGACCGACTCCCACAAGGACATCCCGGGCTCCCGTGCTGGGCCGGCTCTGGAACGGCCCCGCCTCCCCGCCTGGCCGCGGATCTTCCCCACATTCTCCTCCGCTGGCGCCACCGTGGACTCGGGCCCTGCCCTGCGGCTGAGGATCCGGGGGCCTCGCTGGGTCTCAGCTCCTCAACCGCCCACCACCCGCAGCCAGTCCGAGCATTTGAGGAAGCAAATTTCCAAAAAATCGCTTCCATTCTGGCGTTTAAACACCTGCTTCCCAGTTCCGCCTCCAGCATCAAGTCTGCCCACTTCAAACCACCAGCAATATCCGAGCAGCACTGTCACGTCGCGTCTTCTGCCCCCGTGGTTGGAGGGTTCCTGCCCGCTGTTCCGCACCTCTGGTCCATGTTGGGGCTGGACGAGGCTGAAGGGTGTGCGGCGCCTCGGTGGGAGCTGCCCTGCCTGGAACCCATACACCCCGGATCCCACACTCCAGACCCCACACACCCCAGACCCCACACCCCAGACCCCAAACACCCCAGACCACAGACTCCAGACCCCACACACCCCAGATTCCACACACCCTAGACCCCACACCCCAGATCCCACACACCCCAGATTCCACACACCCTGGACCCCACACACCCCGGACCCCACACACTGTGGATCCCACACACCCGGGCTCCTCATAAGACTGCCTGGAATGGATGCAGGAGTAGAGTGGCCGCGGACTTGCGGGTGATGTGCACCTTCAGCCGGGAAGAAGCCCTTGCTGGGAGCCACTGGGATTCTGGGATCATTCCTTATGCAGCGGAACTCAGTGAAAGGTGACTACAGCTTCTCCACAGAGAACGTGGCATTTGTAACAAGAAACTGTGGACTCACTTGGGTGGCACCTTTAAGATACGAAGCCTATCTGTGACCACAACACTCTCCAGTTAAGACTTCAATATTTTCAATAAAGCTGTAGAATTTTCTTAAAGGGCTATTAGTTTTTAAATTAGATATATTCTTAGTACTCAATTTTTTGATGCTGTAAGATTTTTAAATTACATTTTGCTTGTTCTAGTTCCTAGAAATGGAAATGACATGTACACTGACTTTGCATGCAGCTACCAAATAAATGCTTTTTAATTCTAATCATTTGTAATTTAGGGGCATTAGAGGCAAGCATACAACCTAGTAATACAAAGTTGGATTTTTCTTGAACAGTAAATACTTTAATATTTCAGTATTAATTACAAGTTTTGGGCCAGGCTCAATAATCTCAGCACTTTGGGAAGCTGAGGTGGGAGGATCACTTGAGGCCAGGAGTTCAAGACCAGACTGGGCAACATAGTGAGACCCCCATCTTTACTAAAAGTTACAAAGTTAGCTGAGTGTGTTGGCCTACACTGTGGGCTGTTACTAGGGAGGCTGAGGCACAAGGATCACTTGGGCCCAGCAGTCTGAGGTGAGCTATGGTTGGGCCACTGCACTCCAGCCTGGGCAACACAGCAAGACCCTGTCTCTAAGAAAAACTGCAAATTTACTTATAGGAAAAAACCCTATACGTTTTGTATAGACTTTCATGTGGCTGCCCGTTAGGTGAGGAAGAGTCTATTCTTGGTAAATTTAGAGACCCCTTTTCAAACATGAATGGATTTTAAGAGTTTTATCAAATAGAAAACCAGACATTTAAATATCACTTAGGCTGCATTGCCGCAAGTTTTGAAACGTGGTTCCCACAGAGGTCTGTCCAGTTTCCATTGTGACTGATTCTTGGCTCACAAGTTAACACCATGCTGTTAAATTTTCAAATGTATGAGGTTTTTCTAGTTACTATTTCATTGATGTCTAAACGATCACACTTAGTCAGAAAACTATGGAAATATCCTATATACGTCCATTACACCAAACTTGTTTATTATGCTGTCATTTTTCTGTATTCTTTCTGATTTGTGTGTGTCTTATCAATTATTCAAGAGGTATTAAAATCTCCCAAAATGCTGCTGAATTTGTCAATTTCTCCTTATGGTTTTATCAGATTTTACTCATAACAGCACAGCTCTAATATATGTATTATGTACCTTTTATTTTTGGATCTGTTATTAGTGATATGTATCTCCAATACTGAGTAGGGTACTGTACTCGGGTGGGGTCCATGGGGACATTACAACATCCTTTAGGATTTTCTTTCATGGGGGTCTGTTGGTGGCAAACTCACAGCTTTTGTCTGAAAGTGTTTTACTCTACCTTTAATCCTGAACAATAATTTCACTGGGCACAGTTCTAGACCAAGAGTTATTTCCTCGAAGTACTTTGAAGACATGTTTTCCCTGTCTTCTATTGTTTCTGTTGAATGTTTCAGAGAATCTAAATTATCAGCAAGTTTTAGGATTTTTGGTCTGAATTTCACTATAAGCTCTGATTTCATTTTAATTATATTAGTTTGGATTCTAGAATCTAAGGCTTGAGGTCTTAAAACAATTTTGGAAAATTCTAAGCCATCATCTCTTCAATTACCTTTTCTCATTCCCCAGATTTTCTTCCTGAAATCTGGATTTCAGGATGTACGCTGGACCTTCTCATTCCGACCACCATGTGTCTCAGCTTCTCTTTAATATTTCCCATCTTGCCACATTGATTTCTGAATAATTTCTTTGGATTTGGCTTCCAGTTCACTGATTTTCTCTTCAGCTGTGTCTGATGTGCTATTTGATCTGTCCATTGAATTTTAAATTTCAATCGAACTCTAAATAGGATTTTTAAAGTGAAAAAGTATCTCCAAATATGTGTGATGATTTTAAAAATTAATTTTTTTTTTT
>NW_016107639.1:2101317-2112906 GCF_001604975.1 Cebus imitator | reverse complement strand
TGTGGAGGCGAGGTTTTGCCATGTTGCCCGTCCTGGTCTCAAACTGCTGGGCTCAACCTGCCTTGGCCTCCCAGAGTGCTGGGATTCCCGGTGGAGCTGCTGCACCTGGCCTGCATGGTGATGCTCTAATAGCCTCTGTCACACACACACCCCTTTCCTTTATTTTCTTACAGAGATCAAACCTGCCGGTCTCAGCTTCTGTGACAATTGAGCATTTGACACCTGCCACTGCTGTCTGCAGTTTTCCTGCCGCTCCCTCATAGTGTTCTGTGAGCTTTCATTATTACTTGAGTTACCTATAATTTTATCTGGGGAATTAGTTGAAATCTAAGTTGTGCTCCTTAAGGAAGGATGTTTGCTCACTTCTGCTGGCCACTGAGGATGCCGTCAACCCCATTATCCACTTGAGGTTTCTCAGATTATGCACGTAGCATAAATCTTGGCTATGGATGTGCTTAGGAACCAGTTTGTCATTACTAATTCTCAGAGGACGTTTTCCCTTCCTTCACTTAAGCTGAGACCGAAACAGGCAATTTTCCTGACTCATGTCCTTGGCGTGAAGGGCCTTGTCCACATCTGGTCTTGCATCTAGAGGGGAGCCCTCTGAGCTCGTGGCTAACAGGTTTCCTGCTGGAAGCCTTACTTGGATGATGGCTTATCTCCTGCCCTGCAAAGCCGTCAGAACAAAGTTTAAGGCGCCAGGGATCCACAGGTGCCCTTGGGGGAAAGTCTCCTTCATTTAAAAACATGATTCAACACAGTGAGCGAGCTTCTGTTGTGGGGTTCCTAGCAGTGTCTAACAGGTCATTCTGGAGTCCATCAATATATATATTTTTTTAATAAAAAAGGTGAGATGGAGCTCGAAGTTGGGGATGTTGGGAGAAAGATTCCAGGAGTCTGGCCTCCTGTGAAAAGCAGAGCTGTCCCAGTGGGAAGATCAAGGACGGGAAACTCAGCCGGAAGGAAAGGGCTGTGGGAGGAGGAACGCAAGAAACCAAACTGTGTGAGCCCTTCCCGGGATGGGAGAACGACGGGAGCAGAAGAGGAGGGTGGGCTGTGCTCTTCTCTCTGGTAGCCCAGACTGCGGTGGGCCAACAGGACAACGGGAAGAATAGAGAAGGGGCGACAGCCCCTTCCCACCCCAGCTGAGCCGGATGAGGAATGACACACACCTTGGGTTCCCTCTCAACCTAGACACGCAGGTACCAGGCTGCACATCCACGTTTACTCCCAGAGCGCACACTGCTGAGTCCTGGGAGGGGCATCCAGGGGGCTCAGCTCAGGCAGCACAGGGCCGTCCTGGGGCGGGTCAGCCTCCCCGTCTGGACCTGTGCCTCCTTCGAGCACATGGGGCCCTGCCTCAGGCTCGCTGCTGTTCCAGGTCTGGGCGTGCAGGAGAGACGGGCACAGCCTTCAACCTAATTGGGCTTGCACCTAAAAAGAAACACAAGCATTGGCACCCAGGTGTCAAGGCGACACACAGCAGACTCAATGCCTTCGATGATCAAAGTGCATCTTCTGGGAACTGCCTGGAATGAAGGGAGGTTTGAGATGACATCTGAGTGACTTTCAAGGCATTTTCTGTCTTGGTTGTTGCCTTCTGTCTCAGGACGCAGCAGAACTCATTGCTCTTGCCCGACTCTTCCAAAGATCTCAAGGTTCCCAGAGAATGGTGCTTTCTAAAGAAAATGCCTGTTAACTGTCCTTGACAAATACACAACCCAACCCCAGGATGTTTATCTCTAGCCCAGGCGGCTCATGTGTAAGTCATTCTGTCAGCTCAGGCCAAGCCAATTTCTAACTTTCAGACGACAGCCCCTGTGCAGGCCTCCCAGGGAAAGCACTGCTCAGAGCTCAGCCTCCAGCTGCTGACAGCGTCTTCGTTACCACGCCGCAGGTGTCAGGAGCTGACTGTTCACGGGGCCTCACTGACATCTTTCCTTCCTTCTTCACTGCAAAATTAAAAAAATGAATCTTTAGAAACTAGTTCTAACAACAATGAAAAACAATCCTAGGGGCCAAAATGGTGCCAACGCCTGGGGCCCGGGGTGTGGGGAGAGCAGCCACATTCCCAACACCAGGGTTGAGGGCAGACGTGGCCTCTGCCCTCTTCATAATCTCGTTACTGTTGCTTTTCCAAAGAAGCAATCCCAGCCATTTGGGCGGCTCCGACTTAGAGAGTGCTGGAACCCACCCCACCTGTGCCTGGAAAGGGGTTTCCTGGGCCTAGGACAAAACCACACTTTCACATGGGGGGCTGGGGCTGAACTGCTGACCCTGGTCACTCTCACGTGGGGCTGAGCTGCTGGGGACCCTGGTCACTCACACGCAGGGCTGAGCTGCTGACCTTGGTCACTCTCAAGCAGGGCTGGGGCTGCTACTGACCCTGGTCACTCTCACATGGGGCTGAGCTGTTGCCGACCCTGGTCACTCTCACGCGGGGCTGAGCTGCTGCTGACCCTGGTCACCTGGGGACAGTCAGTGCCCACAAGGGCCATGTCTCAGGAAAACCAGCAGAGGCATCCCCAGCCCCAGGTGAAGGAGCTTCCTGGGCAGGCCGAGGCTGGCCAAGCGCACGACACGCCCCGTGGTGACACATCAAGCTGCACCTCAGAGGCTCTCTCCTAAAACCTGGGGTCTTGTCGACACCACGCCTGATGGCTGCGCTGGCTCCCATCAGCTGCAAGCTGCCTGCCACGTGGTCACCACCCACCAGGCCCTGCAGGGAACTGTCCAGGAGCCTGAAGACCACTCCCTGTGCTTGTCGGTCACTTGTAGAGAAAGGTGACAGTTAACTGTGATTCCATCAACTGCGGGAATGAGCTCGTGCAGACATTTTGGGAAGGCTGATGACAGTGCTGGGGCCCCAGCTTCCTGGCTCTGCAGCTCTGAAGGTCTAGAAGATTCTCTCTAGACAAATAACTTTGTCCACCTGGGAGGGGTTTGCTGTGAAGTCGCCCTTCGGGTCCTTCTGTGGTTGGAAACCCGTTTTTGGCTGACCAGGTGTGGGGTGCTGCTGCTGGATGGGCCGGGCCCTCCTCACTCCAACCTTCTCAGAAGGAAAATCTCCTACCCTGCCGGCTTCACGTTCACCTCCAACTCCGGGACCTCACTCAGCAGAGGAGGTGCTTCCATCGAAAACAACTTCCACCGGCAGGAACACGGAGCAGGAGACCCTGGTGGGCACCGCTGGAGGAAGCGTGAGTCAGCATCACTCACTGGGAGGGAGTGTGGGTGGACCCACATCACTGGCGGGAAACTCATTCCGCGCTATCCAGGAAAACCGCACTGAGGTGGCCCCAGTCCCAGCAACTTTATTTAGCCCCAGAGGCTCATTCATGAGCGCCCCAGGAGATGTGTAAAGAATGCTCAGGGGGCTGCATTTGCATAGCAAGAGCCAGAGGCAACACAGCCATCTGGCAAAACAAGCTGTGGAACAGGAACGTCACCGAGCATGGAGGACAACGACAGACCACAGTTGTGCACGCGGACAAAACCCTGAAGCACAAGAGGTCAGAAAGAAAAGTTTCCCTCCCTGCTGACCACGGGGCCACGTCCTGATAAACCCAAGTGTCCCAAGTTGAAATGCACTGAAACACTTAACCCTCCAAACACCAGGGCTGAGCGCAGCCCACGTTAAAAATTTCAGGCCCCTTATGTTTGCAAAAGCCTATGTTATGTGCTATCTTGTGACCTGACTCCTCATGATGTACTAACTGCTGAACTGAGATGGTAAGATTCCACTGTGTGCATACTGGAAACATGGATTCTAGTGAACGTGTATCCCCTTGGAATCACTCTAAAGTCAAAAAACCATTGTCAAACCATGGTAAGCTGAAAATTGTACTGTGTACAAAAATGGGCAAAACCATACATACAGTGCTTAAGTGTAAATATGCATGTGGTAAAGTTACACAGAAAAAAATCAGCAATTAATATGAAATTCAAGATTTGTCTAAGGCTGTAGCAGAGGAGGAGAGTACCCGACAGGAAAGGCTCTGGGAACCCGGTTTCTCACACCGGGCGCTGGGTCACTAGGTGGTTATTTACTCTTAAAAACTATTTTAATTCACATACCATGAGTTCGCCCCTTTAATGTGTACAATTCAGTGGAATTTCAGTACATTCTCAGCTGTGTAATTATCACCACAGCCTAATTCCACATCTGCACCACCTCTGAAGGAAACCCCACGCTCATCTGCTCTGACCCCTCACTCCACATCTTCCTGCCTGAAGAATTGGGAATGAAATGGGATGCTTTTCATGCATCTGGAGGATGTTTGTGTCTTTTCTGGGAATGTCTCAATCCCTTGCCTATTTTTACATCTGATTGTCTTTTTGTTGCTGAGTTGTAAGAATTCTTTATATACTACAGATGCTAGACCCTTATCAGATAATTTGCAAATATTTTTTCCAATTCTTATATTTTCACTTACTAGATAGTTTTCTTTGTGGCATAAAAGCCGGCAATTTTCATAAAGTTCAAGTTATTGATTTTTTCTTTAGTTCCTATGCTTTAGTTGTCAAACCCGAGAAATCCTTGACTGACCCAAGAGACGGAGTTACATCTCTGTTTTCCTCTAGGAGTTTTTACCTCTTACGTTTAGGTCTTTGATTCATTTTGAATTAGTTTTTGTATATGGTGTGAGTTAAGGGTTCAATTTCATTCTTTTGCATGCAGATGAAATTGTTTTCTTTCTTTTTTGGGTTGTTCATTGCTAGTGTATAGAAATACAATTGATTTTTGTATATTGATCTTGTATCCTGTAACCTTGCTGAACTTACTTGTATCAAATTGTTTTTTAGTAGGTTTTTTAGGCTTTTTAAATACACAAGACAATGCCACCTGTGAAGATTGTTTTACTTCTTCCTTCCCAATATAAATGTCTTTTATTTCTTTTTCTTGCCTAACTACTCTATTTTATTCATTTTCATTCTTTAAAAATCACACATTTCATATATTTTATATAACCACTGATTCTTGGGATATTCAGCCCCTGTTTTCTATTAAAAAGTAAAAATGGTAAATATTTTTAAAAAGGATTTTGGCTAACAGTTCCTGATGTAGCCTCTACAATCTTGCCTCTAAAGTAGTTACAAAGACACAGGCAAAGGGAAAGAGTAAAACCAAGACCAAAGCCCACATCCACCGCCAGGATCTGACAGGGATTTTCATGAACCACAGGCAGCCCTCACCACTGCCTTCCTAGCTGGCACAGGCAATCACAACTGGGCAAGTGTGATCTTAGCAAGTAAAATGTTTTTGGAGGCAGAGAACAAACAAACTCAGTGGGCAGGGTGGAATGGGAAGTGGACCGAAGGAAAATACAGCCTGGAGGCTATCTGTGACACCTTAGGTGGACGCCTGCAAGACACCGGGAACTCAGAACCTGCGTTATTAATTCAACAAACTTTTTTAACACATATTATGAGTGAGTTCTGTGTTGACAGCAGAAGCTACAACAATCAACCAAACTGCACTCTTGGCATCATGGAGCAGTCAGCAGAAAGACAAAACAAAAGGGCAAAAATAAAAACAACCCAAAATTCAGCAAGGGGTGTAAGGAGGGGAGGAGACAGAGTGGCCAGTAGGTATAAAATCAGGAAGGGTACAGTCAAACCCAACAACCATCAATCAATGGGATATCATTAACATCTACAGACGACATTATCCAACAGCAGCACAGCAGCGTTCTTCTCAGGCTCACAGAAACATTCACGCAGAAAAACCCTTCATCACCTCAGCAAACTTAGGAGAAATCATGCAGTGTTTGCTTTCAGATCACAGTGAAATTAAACCAAAAATTAGTAACAGAAAGATAACTGAAAAATCATAAAAACATGCGGCAATTAAACAACACATTTCTTTTTTTTTTTTGAGATGGAGTTTCGCTGTTGTTGCCCAGACTGCAGTGCAATGGCGCGATCTCGGCTCACCGCAACCTCCGCCTCCTGGGTTCAAGCAATTCTCCTGCCTCAGCCTCCCGAGTAGCTGGGACTACAGGCACGCACCATCATGCCCAGCTAATTTTTGTATTTTTAGTAGAGATGGGGTTTCACCTTGTTGACCAGATGGTCTCGATCTCTTGACCCCGTGATCCACCCGCCTCGGCCTCCCAAAGTGCTGGGATTATAAGCATGAGCCACCGCGCCTGGCCTAAACAACACGTTTCTAAACAACATACAGGACAAAGAAGTAATGCCAAGAGAAATTTAAAAATATTTTGAAGTGCAAACGAAAACACAAGTTATCAAAATTTGTGGGTTCCAATTTATAGCACTGAACGTATACATTAGAAAAGATCTAAAATCAGCAACTGAAGCTTCCACCTGAATAACACAAGAATATCAAATTAAATCCAAAGTAAAACAGGCCGGGTGCGGTGGCTCACATCTGTAATCCCAGCACTTTGGGAGGCCAAGGGAGGCAGGTCACCTGAAGTCAGGAGTTTGAGACCAGCCCGGCCAACATAGTGAAACCCCGTCTCTACTAAAAATACAAAAATTAGCTGGGCATGGTGGTGCGTGCCTGTAGTTCCAGCTACTTGGGAGGCTGCAGCAGGAGAATCTCTTGAATCCAGAAGGTGGAGGTTGCAGTGACTTGAGATCACACCACTGCACTCCTGCCTAAGTATCAGAGCAAGAGTCCATGTCAAAAAACGACAACAAAGTTGAAGTAATAAAAAATCAGAGCTGAAAACAATGAAATCGAAAACAGGAAATCAATACAGAAAAGTAATGAAGCCAGAGCTGGTTCTTTGAAAAGATAAAGAAACCTGATACCTCTTTAGACAGGTAAGAAAAAAGACACAAACTGCTGATATCAAAAATGAGATGGAACATCACTACAGATCCCATGCACATTACAGGGATAATAAGGCAATGCTATGAATAACTCTATGCTCCCAAATTTGATAACCTAGATGAAATGGACCAATTCCTTCCAAGACACAATCTGCTAAAACTCATACAAGAAGATCTAGCCAGTCTAAGTAGGCCAGTATCTATTGAAGAAATTGAATCAATAATGAACAACTTTCCGAAGCAGAAAGCATCAAGCCCAGATGAGCTTACTGGTGAATTTTGCCTAACATTTAAGGAAGAAATTATATGAAATTTCTATCATCTCTTTCAGAAGACAGAAGCAGAGGCAATACTTCCAAGCGTATTCTATGAGACCAGCATCCCTCTATTGCACAAACCAGGTGAAAATAAGAAAACTATAGACCAATATCTCTCATGAACACAGATGCAAAATCCTCAACCTAATATTATCCAATTGAAAGCTACAATGTGTAAAAAGAATTCTACAGTAAGATCATGTGGGATTTACCCCAGGTATGGAAATCTGGTTGAGCATTCAGAAATCAATGTAACCTATCACATCAACAGGCCAACAACAACAAAAAATTAGGTGAGCAGATCACAGGCGCAGAAAAAGCACTTGACAATTCAATACCCACTCATGATAAAACTCAGTAAACTAGGAATAAAGGGGAACTTCAACTTCACACAGAATATGTACAACAATAACAGTGAGACGCAAAGCTTTCCCACCAAGATCAGGAACGAGGCGAGGACACCCTCTCACCACTCCTTTTCAACGTCACACTAGACGTACCAACTAATGCTGTAAAAAAAGAAATAAAAAGTATACTTACTGGGAGGGAAGAAATGAAACTCTTTGCAGATGACATGATTGTGTAGAAAACCCAAAAGAACTGACTGCCCCTGCCCCTGCCCCTGCCAAGTCCCTCCTGGAACTACTAAGCAATTCCAGCAAGTCTGCAGAATACAAGGTTAATGCACAAAGTCATCTGCTTTGAACAAGTGGAATTTGGAATTAAAAACATAGTATCATTTACATTCCCTCTGCCAAAGAAAATATCTTTGTATAAATCCAACTCCCTCCCTCTCTCTCTCTCTCTCTATATATATATATATATACACACATACATAAAACTACAAAACTCTGATCAACAAAGTCAAAGAGAATGAAACAGATATTCTATGTATATGGATGGAAAGAATCAATATTAAGTCTTTCAAGATGTCAGTTCTGCCCAACTTGATCTATAAATTCAATGCAATCCTAATCAAATCCCAGCAAGTTATTTTGTGGCTATTGACAAACTGACTTTTAAAGTTTATATGGAGAGGCAAGGACCCAGAATACACAACAAAATACTGCAGAAGAATGAAGCTGGGGGACTGATACTACCTGACCTCAAGACTAAAGTGACAGTAATTAAGACAGTGAGGTACTAGTGGAAGAACAGACAAATGGATCGCTGAAACAGACCCACACAGATACAGCCGACTGATCTTCCACAGAGGAGCAACGGGAATGCAGTGGAGAAGAGTGCTGTCGGCAAACATCCAAACAACTGGATGTCCACATGCAACGAAATGAATCGCGTTGACACACACATTACACCTTTCACCAAAACTGGCTGAAAATAGATCAGAGACCTAACTATAAAATACAAAACTATAAAACCCCTAGGGAATACCTACATGATCTACGTATGGTTGTGAACCTTTTCATACAATAGCAAGCTGAACTTCATGAAAATGAAAAACTTCTGCTCTCTGAAAGACACTGTCAAGAGAATGAGAAAGGCAGACTAGGAGACAGGACTTGAAAGAGACGTGTGATAAAGGACTGTTCTCTGAAATGCATATAAAACTCTTTCTTAATCAGAAAACAAAACTCGCTGGGCGCAGTGGCTCATGCCTGTAATCCCTGCACCTTGGGAGGCTGAGGCAAGCGGATTGTTTGAGCTCAGGATGAGACCAGCCTGAGCAACACAGTGAAACTCAGCCCCTACGAAAAACAAAGAGAGAAAGGCAACAATTAGAAATGAACTGATTTCAAAATGGGCTGTAAAGATTTTAAAATCTCATCAAAGAAGGTATAAATACAGAGATGGCAAAGGACCGTATAAAAAGATGCTTCGCATCCCACATCATCAGGGAAACACACACTAAAGAAACAGTGAGACCCCACCACACACCCAGCAGAAAGGCCGCCAGCTAGAATGCTGACACCACCAAATTCGGGTGCGGACGTGGAGCAACGGGAACTCTCATTCACTGTGGGCAGAGGTGTGACATGGTACAGCTGCTTTGGGAGACAATGTGACAGTTTCTGACGGTAGGATCCAGCAATTGCACTCCTTCGCATCTACTCTAAGGAGCTAAGTTACGCCCAAACAAAAACTTACACATGGATATTTAGAGCAGCTTTACCCATTATTGCCCAAACTTGGAAACAGCCAAGGTTGTTTTTTAGTAGGTGAATGGATAAATGAATTCTGGTGCATCAAGACAACAGAATATGATTCTGTGCTAAAAATAAAAGAGCTCTCAAGTCATGAAGACATGGAGGAAACTTAAACGCATATTACTGTGTGAAAGACGCCGATCTGAAAAGGTTACATACGTGTGATTCCAGTCACGTAACCCTCTGGACAAGGGATAACTAGGAGACAGTAAACACATGAGTGGCTGCCGAGGGTTGGACTGGCGGACGCGCCGGGCAGAGGCTTCCTGGGGCGCCGACAAGGTTGCTGTGACACCACAGTGGTGGATACGCCTCAGACATCGGTCAAACCTATGGAATGTCCAGTGCTAAGAGTGAGCCCTGGGTGGGCACCAGGTGGAGAAGCACCCAGCTCCCAATCCCCACATCTGCCAGGTGCCTGTCTCACAGCAAGCGTGCGTGCAGATTAGAGCTTCATGGCTCTCGAAAACTTAGTATGAAAAACAGATCCAATACGAAATCTGCTCATGCTGTTACACAAAATTTCAACTTTCTGTTTCTCGAAAGGAAGGAAATTTTATTAAATTTAACTGTTACAGATTTTTGAATGGTCGAAAATGTATTACTTATTTATACAATGACATCTCAATTTTTAAGGAGTTACCTCTTCAAATTCTAAATCACAAATGTCCTTACAGCCACTTTAAGCTTAAAACCTGACATGAAAGTTATATTCAGGGAAGCAAGTTCAAGTTTCCTGTTAAAATTTCTTAACATTTTGTTTGAAACAGTTGTACAATTTTTCAATATTTGATATTTTCACCTAAGACTCCGTCGTTTCTTTGCGTAACACAGAGAACACTTCATAAACGTTCATCACAGTCCCACAGGTAAAGTCCCTGCCTCTCTCAAGCAGAACACACCACACTCTTAGGGGCTGCTGGTGTGGGGGTGCCGTCCTGGGCTGGCTTCCAGGAGGCTGCCACTGCCGTGGGCAGGGTCAAGGGACCCGCTGGGCAACACAGTTTGGGAGCTGCTCCAGTTGGGGCTGCGAGGACACGGCTGGTGCCAATGGAGGTCGGAGCCAAGAATGGGACGGGGACCGTGGAGTCCCGGGAGTGGGTTCCTCGCTGCTGCACAGGGGGCGGGCCAACACCGAGGCAGGCAGGAGAAAAGTCCCATTCTCAGCTCTTGATGCGGATGCGCTGGTGCTGGGACCCGCCTACAACAGGTGACAGAGAAGGCGTGGGGCAGGCTGTGCGGAAATACGGCTGGGGGTGCTGGCCCCACCCCCAAGCCTCGGGACTGCCCCACTGCCCCCGTGGGCAATCCTAGAGCCTGGAGTAATCCTGCTGCTCCTCCAGGAACTGGGGACCCCTTGCTCTTCGGCGTTGGAGAGAACCTGGCCCATCTCCCCTGCATGCTCTGTTCACTCACCTTCCCTGGGGAGAAGAGTTTGGGTCCTCTTTGTTACAAAGGTCTATTAGAGGCTGGGCATGGTGGCTCACGCCTGTAATCCCAACACTCTGGGAGGCTGAGGCAGGTGGATCACAAGGTCAACAGTTCCAGATCAGCCTGGCCAAGATGGTGACACCCCGTTTCTCCTAAAAATACAAAAGTTAGCTGGGTGCCTGTAATCCCAGCTACTTGGGAGGCTGAGGAAGGAGAATCGCTTAAACCTGGGAGGGGGAGGTTGTGGTGAGCCAAGATCACGCCACTGCACTCCAGCCTGGGCGACAGAGCGAGACTCCATCTCAAAAAAAAAAAAAAAACAACAAACCATCTTTTAGGACACACAGGGCAGGGGTTGAAACACATCATCAACTCGCTGATAACACGAGACCAGATGCTCAGACAGGGCAGAACACCCGGAGCCATGCTGGTCCTGAATGTCGTACATGGCGGGGCCCCTCCCGGAACCAGACACGCATGGGGGCCACGCAGGTCCTGAAAGCTACATGAGGCCCGGCCCCTCCCCACAGCAGGCTCCGAGCAGCCCGCTCCCCCGCCACCTCCTCCCGTCTTCTCCGCCCCCAGGCCAGAATAGGCCAGCAGAGGGGTCGCAGTTCTTGCTGCCCTTGCAGCCCCATCTATATTTCCACGTTGTGCTCAATGAGGCCCTGCAGAGCACCACTAACACCCTAGGAAGTCAGAGGGGACTCAACCAGGAGCAGAACAAGGGGCCTCCTCGGACCGAGCAGGACTCGCCACAGGCAGAATCAGCCCAAGGCCTGAGGGAGAAACCCCTGCGGATGGAGAGGAGAGCCCCCTGAAAACCCCTGCAGAAGGAGAGGAGGGCCCCCTGAGAAACCCCTGTGGACGGA
>NW_016107639.1:2086737-2098922 GCF_001604975.1 Cebus imitator | reverse complement strand
GGAGAGGAGGGTCCCCTGAGAAACCCCTGTGGACCGAGAGGAGGGGTCCCTGAGAAACCCCTGTGGAGGGAGAGGAGGGGTCCCTCAGCCTTCCCCAGAGGCCTCCAGGAAGCACCGAGGCCTCATTCGGCCTCCCCAGAACCCACCCAGCACGTCACTCCCTGCACGTTTTGAGCCCCTATAAACCATAGAATCTTATGCTCTCTTTGGGGTATCAACCCATACATTATTTTTGTTTTCTGTCCAATTCATCTTAGATTCTGGCTTGCTTGCAGCGAAAGTGAACCCGAGGTGGGATCCAGTTCGCATCCTGCTTCTCTGGAGGGGAGGAGCTCCCTGACCGGCACCTGCTGCCCTGTGGCCTCCTCAGAGCGGGGACCCTGGGGAACCCACAGGTGGGTTGGATGGTGAAGCTGCCTCATCACATGGCCCTGCAAATAACCTGGTTAGTACCTCAGTCACCGGGGGCTGGCATGCTGCTGGGGGATGCTGCTTTTCCTCTGCTGCCATCTCACTGTATCTTGATGACAGCACGAGGACCCCTGGGGTCCTCTACCCACTGAGGACACCTCCCTCCCTTGGAAACCCCACAGGAAAGGCCCCATACCCAGCGGAGGCAGCCTGAACCCGGAGGTCCTGCGAGAGCTGCATCCCGTGGACGGAGACTTCTGTCACAGCCGCCGTGTCCCGAGCTGCAGTCAGGTAAGGGCGCCCATCACACTGTGGGACTGACGCCGGGAGGAGGAGGGGAAGTCAGCCCAGGCTGTGACCTCGAGGGGTCCTGGCAGGACTGACACTAGCAGCCTGGGCTCACGTCGCTTCCTCCTCCAGCTGCCGACCGAGGCTGCTTGGTCTAGGGTCCTCAGAGCAGCGTGACCAGAAGAGAGACAGACTGCCGCGTGCCTGTCCTTGTCGAGGGGTCTGTGAGTCAGACCCTGCAGGACCACCCCCCGAGTGACCTGAAGACACAGAGAGACTGCCGCGTGCCTGCCCTTCTGAAGACAGATGCAGGCTGTTGCATGCCTTTCTCTGAGGTGCTGCGAGCCAGACCCTGACCACCCCCAGGGAACAGACAGCCCAGGGTGGAGCCCCACTGTCCACCTGTGAACGTGCTCCCAGCGGGAGCGCTTCCTTCAGTCTCCTTGGGCATCTCAGGTTTAAGTTTTGTAAAAATCTAATAATTAGAAACAACAATGGTCTCTAAGATTTTTAATGTTTCAGTGCGATCTGTGGAAAAATTCCTCCCACACAAAGGAGAGTAGCAGCCACAGTGAGACCCTCTCCTGCTTAAACTCCTATCCCTGGTCACGTTTAGACAAACCGACTGCGAGCTCGGAGCCCGCCCACCCCACGCCCCATGAGCATTCAGCAAAGGAGCTGGATCCCAGCAAGGGAGAAGCCGGGTGTCACTGCTGCCACACAGCACGAGAAGATAACTTATAAAAAGGATTTTTATTAAATGAAAAAGAAATCCGTCTGGTGGATCAGATATGAAATAGATTTACAGAAACTTTACATCAGATCTAAGACATAAAAGGCTGCCCAGCAAAAGCAACGCCCCCTTGCCGGGATGCCAGTGGGAGAACAGCAGAGTGGCCGCCCAGACCACGTGGCATGGACCCTGCGCAGGAAGCTCCAGGTCACCCAGAGCCGCGCTGTTCCCCAGAAGTGGGTCCCCTGGGAGGGAGTGGCAGGTGCTCCAGGCATGTCTTCGTGGGGCTCAGCACTTGGCACGCATGCTGTCCCATTTAAACTCCTTGTCCATGTCTCAAGGGACCCTGAAGCCTTCCCCTAAGGAATGTGCTCTGGTACACAGGGGGAAACACACCTCTCACTGAGACAGCAGGCGGGGCCAGCGTGGGCCACGCGGTAAAACACACTGACCCACCCTCACCGAGATAGCAGGCGGGGTGAGCCTGGGCCTGACAAGGCTCTGCTAAGCTCTTTGGCACAGCACACCCGGCCCTTTAACACCTGTCACTTACAAAAGTAGGCTTTCCTTTAGTAAAACTTCTTAAAAACACTTATTTCCGCAAAATAATGTGTTTCTGTATGTGGAGCTCTGCAAATATACACGTCCTTAGGGAAAAAGCCGCGTGGACTGCTGGCTGGTCCGGACAGCTTCGGTCCCGCCGCCTGCCGCCTGCGCTCACATGAGGTCATTCAGCTCCGCCTCCAGCGCCGCAGCCATCTCGTCAGCCTCAGAGCTGCTGCCTTCGTCCTCGTTGCTGGACCCCCTGCTGGACTCACTGGCGGCGTCCTCTTCGTTCAGCTTCCTCTTGTGGCCTCTGCAGAGAAGCAAGCGTGGTGTGAGATGCCCGGGGCATGCAAACGCATGCCGGTGACCGCGGGGTCTGCACTTGGAAAGGAGCCTCTGTGGTTTTAACACAGGACACAGCACAATTTTCTGGTCAAGGACGCACCTGGGCCGCCAGACCTGGGGTCACGGCACACAGGTGTGGACAGCAGAGCACCGGCGCAGGAGAAGAGGCCCCAGCTTGTTATACACGATACCACTGACAAAGTGGTTCCTCACCGTCTGCAAACAGATGCTCCAGCAGCTCATAAACAAACATCAGTCACGCTGGAGACCTCAGAACGGGAGTGCGGGCGCGGGACAGGAAGTCACCTGTCAGAGTTATGCTAACAAGCACCTCCCAGGTCATCAAGGGGCCGCAGTCCGGAAATTCTCATTTCCTCAGGCCGTGCTAACATGGTCACTCTAATAAATAAGCGAAGAGAACACCAGCCCTTTGCATAACCAGCAAATGCCACTAGGCTTTTCTTATGCGCCACTGCAGATGCACCTGGTTCCAGTGACGTTGGCTGACTTGAACGGACACACCTACAAGATCCCCAGAGCACCGCAATTCTGGCCTGCTGACGTCCTGCCGGACACCCACCTCCCAGTGCTGCGCCAAGGAACCTCAGCTACACCCTTAAAGATGGAAGCCTGGTGAATGGTGCACGGCCTGTTATGATCTTACCCTGATGGGGGCAACTGGGCCACGCCAGTCTCCAGTTACAGTCCTGAAAATCACTGAGAGAAATTAGTGAGTCACCGTATGTGAATACCCTAAAAATATTTTCTTAGCTAACGGAGATACAATGTAGCTAACATGTATGTGACACACTACGTATGATACTGCTTCATGCATACATAGCACGCATGTAACACACACACTCGAGGCTAATGTGCACAAACCACGGCACAGAAATAACCTGAAGCCACTCATGCTGGTATTAGAAAGGCCACACTTCACTTGTAAGAGACAAAAGGAACAGAAACAGCCGATCAGACGAACCGACGGAAGATGAGAGAGCCCTACGGGCTGGCACCCACTGCCGACCTGTCACAACAAGCCTGTTCAGAGAACTCAACTGTCTATGGTCCAGAGAACAGTGTGAGAGGAACACGAGGGCCCCACACCTCCAAGTCCTGTCCCGGTGGCACATGCTGGGCTGCAGGGTGACAGCCCCTCCTTCCTTTCCTCCCTCCCTGGCCTGACATGCAAGATGAGAACTGTCGTCTTCCATGACATGCTGGGACCCCTGGGTTCATAAGATCCTTTCCTAAACAGCAATGTATCCCATAATTTAAGAGTAAAGTAGACTGAGTGTGGCAGCTCACGCCTGTAATCCCAGCACTTTAGGATGCCAAGGCGGCGGATCACCTGAGGTCAGGAGGGCTGGACAGGAGACCCTTGTGAACAGAGGTGGTGTTCTGGGCCCCCTGAGCGGTGCACGGTGCTGACCTCAGGGAGGAGGGCAGTCATGACTGAACAGGAAGGCCAAAGTGCACTCTCAGGTCGAGTGTGGGACGGTCACCACATCCAGGAGAGGCTGGGCCAGGATCTCGTATGCATGGGGCCTCGGGAGTGCGCGGCCCGACCCTAACAGTCTGGTGACCCAGCTCCCTGCCTCTTCAAGAGAGCCCTCGCCCCTCCCAGTGAGGCCAGGCTCCCAGGGTTGGCAGGTGTGGTCGCCTCCTTCGTGGTGAGGCTGGGCTGGACGGACAGGGCACTGAGCAAGCAGGGGCAGGGTCCCCCAAAGAAGGTGGAGACAGGGCCGACATCGGCCAGGAGGGACCCTGGAGAGGAGAGGGAGGGCGAGAGTTACAAGAACCAGTTCCAACAATTCCTTTCTTCCTAAAATCAAGCGGGGACGCCATCCATGGCAGACAAGAGTTCTAGCAGCAGCAAGAGAAAGACAAAGAATGAGAAGCATCTACCGTGACTCTTTCTGTTTGAAGTTTAGAAATACGCCACAGCGTTCCCCTTGAAAGGCTGATTAAAACACCCAGCCATGCTGTTGACAGCAGGACATCTTCAGAAAAGCCAGCGTGACTCGCCAGGGTGCCATGGAACCCGAATGAAACCCATGGAAGGGGCCACCTCAGCTCCTGCTGCAGAGCCCTGCACACACGCATTGACACGGCTCCCACACGCAGACATGGCTCCCGCACACAGACACGGCTCCCACACGCAGACACGGCTCCCACAGACACAGCTCACACATGCAGACACGGCTCAGACACGGCTCACACACGCAGACGTGGCTCACACAGACATGGCTCACACGCAGACACGGCTCATACAGACACAGCTCACAGAGACACGGCTCACATGCACACGGCTCACACACGCAGACACGGCTCACACAGACATGGCTCACACGCAGACACGGCTCATACAGACATAGCTCACACACAGACACGGCTCACACACAGACACGGCTCACACATGCAGACACGGCTCACACACACAGACACGGCTCACATGCAGGCACAGCTCATACAGACACGGCTCACACACAGATACGGCTCACACACACGGCTCACACACAGATACGGCTCACACGCAGACACGGCTCACACACGCAGACATGGCTCACACACAGACAAGGCTCACACATGCAGACTGGGTTCACACACAGACACGGCTCACACACACAGATACAGCTCACAGCACTCCTGCACCAACATGCTACTGATGACTTAAGGCCTCTGACCACATGTGTTGCTGCCGTGACATGAGGTGGCCGCAGGTGCTCACAGTGCTTGCTGGGAACAGTTTCTTGCGGATCCACAGCTGAGAATGCTATGGGTTGAGGACCAGCTGTCCTGGGGGCCTCTTCCTTCGATTTTCACAATAAACCCAGTGGGCCGGCACCACCATTCCCATCTCACAGACACGGACCTGGACCCCACGATGCCGGCGAGAATGCTCAGAGAAACGTTTTCCACGCATTCTGGAAAAATGTGGCTGACAGGAGACAGGGCCAGGCCTTGTGTGAGGCTGCATGTCTGGGGGCAGGTCAACGGTTTCTACTGTGAGGGGTCACAGAGCCTGGGCTGGAGTGCCCCTCCCTCCATGGGTCCTGCCAGGCCCCACGTGGTCTCTCCTGGTGCTCAGAACGCCGTGCCCTTGGCCTCTGTGGGCTTCCAGCTCCGTAATGAAGTACAGGAGCGCTTTGCTAAGAGGGCACAAAACATTCATTCTTGGCTAAATGATGTTTGTAGTGTGGCATTTAAAAATACAAGACAAGTTAATTTTAGTAATTAAAAATTACCTCAAACATTAAAGACAGCTGCATGCCACAGTTAGTAAATGTCTATAACCGACACCAGCTTCACTTCCTCAGCATAACATGCAGTATTTATATTTTGTTTATACAACCAGCTGCACAGCTCCATAGAGAAATATTGACAGATTTAATTTGAGGAAAATTTAAAGCTCGAACATTTATCTCAAATTTAACGTGGAATAAGGCAAGAATCCAAATAGAAGAAGACATACGTAAACTGCCCCCCACCCATACTTCAGTTTCCCAAACACACTGGGCTGTCACAGTGCACGACTTAGCACCAGAAAGACATCTGTCAGTGTGGCGAATACACGCGTGATCATGTCACACCAGCATCTAATCCAGTGGGGAAGGAGCAATCCATAGCCACAGGGTTTCCGTGGCTGCCGCTAGCGTGGCTGCAGGAAGAGGGAAGATCAGTGCTGCACACAGTGAGGCTACCACATCACTAAAAACCCATGCTGGGGTGGCCAGGTCTGCACGCACCAGGACAGCTGCACAGGGCGGATTATTTCCCCAATGAACCCTGGTGAAATGTGACGTGAGGGTGACGTCGGGCTGCCTGGTCAAAGCAGGCAAAGCCTGCACTTCACAGGGACCTTCAGGGAACCCACCAGATGAGCGGTGACCCGACAGTCCAACCACCTACAACACAGGCTGGGCCCTGTCAAGGAAAGAAGGCAGCAAGAGCTGTCAGCTGCTGAGAGCGGGACCGGGCCCAGGCCCAGAGAGCCAGTGGCACCCTCCACAGGGGCTGTGCCTGAGTCCCAGTCCCCCGAGGACCCCAGCGGGCAGGGATGCAGCAGTTCTGGGTATGGACGCTGTCACACTCTCCTCCTCAGCAATCTCATGGCATTAGAATGAATCTGAGTGTGTGTTGCAGGTGGAAGAGGAGGCAGCGACCTTTCCCAGCAGGGAGCTGGCAGGTACCCCCCACGCTCGACCCTTCCCTCCAAGAGAAGCTGAGCAGGAGAAGCGTCTAGAACAAGCTGAGACGGGCATTGAGCAGCTCTGTCATTCGTGAACTTAAGGAGCAGTACTCAGATGCTCCAGAGGAAATCCGTGATGCTTGGCATCCCCATGTTACTGAGAGCCTGCTCTCCAGGCTGGGCATCCTTAAAGTGAGAAGTTGAGCGAGTGTATTTTAGGGTAAGAATTGCTGCTTCATGTATTGGTAAGAAAGGATGAGAAAAAAATTCTATCCCTCACTTATAATTGGGCAATCATTAAAAAAACTATTTGATCCAGCAGCTTTGTACCCAAACTCTAAATTGCAGGCACCTGAGTGGCTGGCATCACGTGGTCAAGGCATTTGACCAGGAGCCTTTGCCTTGGTGTGCCAAAGACCACTTTACCACCCACGGGCATGGTGTCCGCCTGCAGTCCCAGCACTGTGGGATGCTAAGGTCGGAGGATTGCTAGAGGCCAGGAGTTTGAGACCAGTATGGTCTCAATGGGCAAAATAGGGAGTCCCCATCTCTACAAAAAAATTTTTTTAAAAATTAGCCAGG
This sequence comes from Cebus imitator, assembly GCF_001604975.1. Taxonomy (NCBI): domain Eukaryota; kingdom Metazoa; phylum Chordata; class Mammalia; order Primates; family Cebidae; genus Cebus; species Cebus imitator. The sequence continues at coordinate 2,091,825 of NW_016107639.1, read as the reverse complement.
CATGGTGAGGTGCACCTGTGCTCCCAGCCACTCGGGAGGCAGAGGTGGAAGAATCCCTTGAGCCTAGGAATTCGAGGTTCCAGTGAGCCATGATCCTGCCGCCGCACTTCAGCCGGGGCAGCAGAATGAAACCTTGTCTCTTCAAAAAGAAAAAAAGCCCCAAAGTATGAGGTGGGGAAGGTAGGGTCTCCTGACCCGTTCACAGTACAGTGGTAGTCATGAGGCTCTCATTCTTGCAAGAGACACATGTTTGTATAGCTATGAAAGCAAACTCCACATACTGTGTGCAGTGAGAACGAACACAGCCTCCATTTCTGACACCCTCAAGTAGCAAACCCAGAACACGCACAGGAGAAACACACAATCCAGTCACAACACGTGGGTGTGCTGACCTCTCATCTTTGCACAAAAGTTACCAATGCCGCTCAGGACCCAGAGGTCTTTCCCACCCCCTAATCCCAGCAGCACGTTCAGATTCCCACTTGTGGGAGAAAAAGGGGGGGCCCTTGACACCCCCATCCCACTCACAGGACCCACAGGTCATTCCCATGGAGCAGCCTGGTACCCCTGCTGAGAGCCAGCTGGCCACGGGCACAGGACATTCCAGAACGACCGCTTCTGCTCCAGCTCCACAGCCCACCATGCTGTTAGGCCAGCGCCCCCTGCAGCCTCCACTGCTCTGAAGCGGGACTCATGTCCTCCAGCCAGCTCTTCCTCAGGCCCCTCCGGAGTCTCCTGTGTTCCCTGAAGAGCTTTAGGACTGGTCTGAGGCCCCCACGACTGAGTGGTGGGAAAACCTGCGCAGTCTCGCCGCACCCACTTCTCCCTCTGCTTCGTCGGTTTCTGCCTCTACTGAGGTGGTTCTCACTTCAGGTGCACGTGTGCTAGCAACGCTCACATCTTCCCGATGGGTCCAGCTCTTATAATCACAATTCCGTCAGTTCTCGCTATAAAGCGTCCTCTGTATTTGTAGATGCACTCTGTTTTAAATTCAGTCATCTCTGATATTAGGTAACACTCCAGCTTTCCTATGGGTCTGCTGACTGATGCAATGCCTGCCTTCTGACCAAACTGTTCCACCCAGTCATGTCAATCTGTGAGCACCCTTGCATTACAACTGCCATTCGCTTTTTGTTTTTCACGTCTTATGGAGTTTTAGTTTCTGTCTTCTCTTTACTGTTTCCTTTTGCATTAAGTGATTATTTTCTAACATAACATTTTTGTTCCTTCTGTGAACCCCAAATATCTGAGGCAGGTCTCAGTTAATTTAGAAAGTTTTTTTGCGCCAAGGTTGAGGGCACACGCCCATAACACAGCCTCAGGAGGTCCTGACGACTTGTGTCCAAGGTGGTCGGGACACAGCTTGGTTTTATACATTTTTGGGAGATATGAAACATCAATCAACATATGTAAAAACAACACTGGTTCTGTCTGGAAAGGTGGGGCAACTGGAAGTGGGGAGGAGGCTTCCAGGTCACAGGTAGACAAAAGACAAACAGCTGCATTCTTGGGAGCTTCTGATCAACCTTTGCAAAGGAGGCCATCAGATCTGTATTCATCTCAGGGAACAGAAGGTGACTTTGGAGAGAATGTGAGGCAGACTGGCCCTCAGCAGTTCCCCAGTTCAACTTTTCCTGTTAGCTTAGTGATGGTGGGGCCCAAGGTTTATTTTCCTTTTATACTTTAATGGTCTGTTTCATGATGTATTTTGAGTTATTTCGTTAGTGGCTGTTCTTTGGTTCAGCATACATGAATCTTGCTCCATCAGAGTCAATTTCGGGGCTTAATGCTGCCTAATTCCAGTTAGACATGGAGACGTGGCTGCTGCGCAGCTCTGACCCTTCCCCACTTTGTGCTTCATTGCTACAATACCACATCCACATATGCCACAAACCCAGTAATATGTTATTTTAATTACTCATTTACAGGAGAGAGAGTAAGTGGTCCTGGTTCTCTTCACCTCTTCCTGTAAATTCCACTCAGTGTGGTAAGAGAAACCTTCTTGCTCAGCACTCCAGGTTCTCCGCCTCTTCCTGTAAATTTGACTCAGAGCGTTGCTAGATGGACCTTCCTGCTCCGCACGCCAGGTTCTCTTTGCCTCTTCTTGTAAATTCCACTCAAAGCGTTGCTAGATGGACATTCCTGCTCAGCACACAGGGTTCTCTTCGCCTCTTCCTGTAAATTAAAGTCACCACCTGTTGTCATTTCACCCCCTCAGTCCCCTCCTCTGTGCTGCTACTGGCAAAGATTACACTCCCGCATGTCATGGGCCCAACAATACAAAAAGTTTTTGTTTTATCTTTGAGACAGGGTCTCGCTCTGTGGCCCAGCCTGGAGTGCAGAGGCATGATTCTGGCTCACTGCAACCTCTGCTTTCTGGGTTCTAGTGATTCTTGTGCCTCAGTCTCCTGTGTAGCTGAAATTACAGGCATGCATGACCACGCCCGGCTAATTTTTGTATTTTTAGTAGTGACGGAGTATCACCATGTTGGACAGCCTGTCCTGAACTCCTGACCTAAAGTGATCCACCTGCCTTGGCCTCCCAAAGTGCTGGGATTACAGGCGTGAGCCACCAGATACCTGGCCATGGAGTTTTATAATATAAAGCCATATCACTTTTTAAATCACGAGAGAAAAGGAGAAGCAACATGCTACCTTACAGAGTTACGTAATCACCATTTCTGGTGCTCTGCTTGTTTGTGTGGACTCAGATTTTCATCTGGCTCACCTGCTTTCAGCCTGAAGAGCTTCTTTTAGAACTTCTTGTAAAGTGCGTCTGCTAGTGAATTCCCACTTTCTGCCTGGGAAAGCCCAGCCTTTGCTTTTGAAAGCTGTTTTGCTGGATAGGGGGCCTGGGTATGGTCATACTGTCTCTGAGGAGAAATGGCTGTGGCCTCAGGATGGGCTCTCTGTGGAGGCCTCACACTTCTTCTGGCGCCCCCAGGCCTGTCCCAGCATTTCCACTTCCAGTGTAGAAGGATCTTTGTGCTCATCCTACTGGGAGTTTGCTGAGCTTCTGGGACGAATAAATTAATGTTTTCCATTAAATTTGGGCAGTTTTCAGTCATTATGTCTTTGAATAGTTTTTCTGCTACTCTCTCTCCTAAAAAACATCTTGCTTGGTCATCCAAGATTAAAAAAAACTTTGATGTGTGTTTCTGGGGAGAACTGTTCACTGTTGTGTGTCTGTAAGAGAGGGAAACTCATGCAACCCTCCCAAATAGACAAGAGGAGCCAGACCTTGGAGGAGCCTTGCCGGCCGTCCTGTGTCTCCCACGCAGGCTGACCACACGCCCCCATAGAGAAGAGCTGAGTGCTGGATCTGGGTACTCGTGTCAGGAAACGAAGGCTTTAAAACGTGGTGCTGTTTTCCTTTCCTGTTTATTACTGTGCCAGATGGGACAGGAAACAGCGCCAGGACTAAAATCTCCAAGTACTCAGGGAACCGTCTTCGGCTGTTGTTTCTGTCAACAGATCATGGGAATGACCAGCTCATCCTCTTGCTGCTAACATAACAGCTCCCAGCAATGCTATGCTATGTTTCTTGGCAGTTAACTCAATGTCGTTTTCACTTCTCCACGAACTCTAGGAATAATCTGAAGCGGATATGGTGTATTTTAAAGTTGCCTTCTGTGAGCTATGACTCACCTCCTACCACCAAAAGAATAAAAGGACAGGCTCAGGAGCAGATCACCCAACATGGGAGACATCACCCCATGCGGGGGGACATCACCCCACCACAGGCTCAGGGGCAGATCACCCAACATGGGAGGCATCACACCACCACGGGCTCAGGGACAGATCACCCCATATGGGACTCATCACCCCACCATGGGCTCAGGGACAGATCACCCTACGTGGGAGACATCACCCCACCACGGGCTCAGGGACAGATCACCCCACATGGGACTCACCACCCCACCACGGGCTCAGGGACAGATCACCCTATGTGGGACACATCACCCCACCACGGGTTCAGGGACAGATCACCCTATGTGAGAGACATCACCCCACCACGGGCTCAGGGACAGATCACCCTACGTGGGAGACATCACCCCACCACGGGCTCAGGGACAGATCACCCTACGTGGGACACATCACCCCACCATGGGCTCAGGGACAGATCACTCCACATGGGAGACATCACCCCACCACAGGCTCAGGGGCAGATCACCTACACGGGAGAACTTGCCTAACCTGGACGCCAGTTCTTTTCAGTACCTAGAACTGGTGGTGAGATGATGTGTCTGTAAGATCCTTAAACGTTCTGAAGATGTCTTGTTTGGTTTTTTATCTTGAGGATTTACTTTAAAGAGTAAAAGCGCCCAGCAGGAGGCTACAGATATAGCAGGCATCTGATGTTTGTTGATTTCAGAGAAGAATGAATCACTTCTTGGTAGACAAGTAAAAAACACAACCTTCCCCCTTCTGTTAAAACGTTTTCAAGTTCAAGTGACATTAAGATTCTACAGAACAGCTTGGCCAAGCGAAATTAGCAAGATGTGCTGCCAACCAGAGCGCTGATGGGAAAAAGCGGAGCCAGCTTCCGCACAAAATGCGTCGCCATACACGGGAATCAGAATGAAGCTGAATGTTTGACGTGCAAAAATAAACCCAAAACTCAAACCATATTTTACTTTATTACAAGCAAAAATGTTACATGAAAAATTTCAACACATTTGCATGTCTCACTGAATACCTCGTAAACAGGAATAAAATGTTAACAGGAGTTCCCTGATCTTTAAAGAAGGCATGAGGCCCCAAAGCCCAGTCACAAAACTCTGACAGGAAGCTGCACAGACCCCACTCCCTGCTGACAGGAAGCCTTACAGACTCCACTCCCTGCTGACAGGAATCCAAACAGGCCCCCCCACTCCAGCTGACAGGAATCCAAATAGACCCCGCTCCCTGCTGACAGGAAGCCCCACAGACCCCACTCCCTGCTGACAGAAAGCCGTAAAATCCCCACTCCCAGCTGACTGAAGCCGCGCAGACCCCGGTCCCTGCTGAGAGGAAGCCGGGGTGGACCCCGCTCCCAGCTGAGAGGACGCTGCAGAGACCCCGCTCCCAGCTGAGAGGAAGCCGCAG
>NW_016107639.1:2070542-2085373 GCF_001604975.1 Cebus imitator | reverse complement strand
GCTGAGAGGACGCCGCGCGGACCCCGCTCCCAGCTGAGAGGAAGCCGCGCGGACCCCGCTCCCAGCTGAGAGGAAGCCGCAGAGACCCCACTCCCAGCTGAGAGGAAGCCGCGCGGACCCCGCTCCCTGCTGAGAGGACGCCGCGCAGACCCGGCTCCCTGCTGACAGGAATACAAACCGACCCCACTGTCCCACCCCTTCCAGGGGCATGCACGTCCCAGCAGTCAGGCTGCTATGGCAATTCACGAAGGCTGTCCAGCACAGGCAGGGATTAGGCGCCCAGAGTCCCACCCATCCCGGTGGCAGGGATGAAGGCTGTGTGGCGGGATCAGAACAGACTCTTGGGACGCTTTATTCTTCTGATATCAAATTCTAAAATCTTCGAAGTCCACTGAGTCCATAAGACATAAAGAGAAACAGTGATGACAGTGACAATCCCAGTCCCTGCCCGAGGAGCCAGAATGCAGAGGCCCAGCCCTGACAGCCTCCTGCAGCTGGAAGACCAGCACTGAAGCCACGACCAAGCAGAGGAGCTCTCATCTCACCTGCATTGTTTCACCAGTGAAGTCCAGTTCTGCAGTGGGCAGGTCATTTAGCAATAAAAGAGAAAAGACCCAGGGGTGCTAACTCCCGCCCTGGCCCCCAGGTCTTCCACAGGTCTGGGCCCCGACCCACTGAGTGCCTTACGGTGCCCACATGGGGAGACACAGCAACAGCACGTGTACTGGATAACGTGGACACCACCACGTCAACCAGCAACACCCTGACTGGTCTTAGTAGGAAAACACTTTGGGTTTCTTCTTTTAATTAGAAAAAAACTATCATGTTAAAACCACATATGTTCACACGCAGAGCATGCTGCAAATCTGCAGATACTAACATGGCCACAGCAGACTCCTTGGAGCCTGCTCAGCCCAACCCTGGCCTAGAGGGTCTTCAGGGGAGGGCAGGAGAACCGTCTCAGAGGCCCCCAACGTGCTGCCCTTCCCAGACCTGACCCCAGAGCTTCAAGACAGGCCCAATAGGTCTACACTGAGAAGTGAAGAAATGCACGGCCAGGCAGAACCACCCCATAATTCATGTGGAAAAACCAAAGCCCAATATGGAATTTCAAAATTTCTCCCAAAACAATTTCATGTCATCTCAACACAGCTGGGAAATGCTGCTTCCTACACGATAAACACAGGGTGGCTGTCTTGAGAGAAACTGCACACATTTCCCTGCTGAACCAGAGTTGCAAACCAAGTGATTTTAAGTAATTCTTGCAAATGGAACAATGATTATCCTGTCCTGTCTGCATTTGTTGCTGCAATTTCTGGCCCAATTTTACAACTGGATTGCCTGAATGAGTTACACTCTTTTCTTGAAATGTTTATTCACCCACAGAATAGCCTGAGAGTAAGACCAGATGGGGAGAAGTGCTTCCGCAGATAAAGAAAGCAGTCCCACCATTTTTTTTTTACCCAAAGACAGTGCACGTGCACCTGGAGTACCACCGTGGGCACGCCCCACTCGCCCGCTGAAGCTGGGGCAGCCTCTCTGAGGCTGGCACTGCTCCTACTCCATTTCACCTGTGAGCGCACATGCAGACCTCACACAACTGTGTGCACATGTGCAGACCGCACGTGCGCACACATGGAGACCTCACACGCCTGTGTGCACATATGTAGACCCCCACACACGCCTGCGTGCACACGTAAAGACCACAAACATGCCTGTGCGCACACATGGAGACGATATACACACCTGTGTGCACACATGGAGACCCCACACATGCCTGTGTGCAAACGTACAGACCACAAACATGCCTGTGTGCATACATGGAGACCATACACACGCCTGTGTGCACACATGGAGACCTCACACGCTTGTGTGCACACGTACAGACTACAAACATGCCTGTGTGCATACATGGAGACCATACACACGCCTGTGTGCATACATGGAGACCCCATACACACCTGTGTGCACATGTGCAGACCACAGACACGTCTATGTGTATATGTAATATGACATGGATTCAACATGGAGGCAACCAAGTGTCCACCACTGCTGAATCGAAGCTGCTGCTGTCAAGACATAGAACAGGGGAGGGCATGAAGAACAAGACACAGGCGGCCCACCAAAGGCAGAGTCACCTCCAAGAGCCAACATCAGGCCCCTCCCACCTCAGACCACACACTCACCTGGGCCCCCGGCCACCTGTCATGCTCCTCTCGCTGGACGCAGAGGCCCTGAGTGTCCCCTCCCTACGGGGCCCTGGCTTCCGGGGCTGGAGCTCCTCCTCCTGCTCCTCTGGCCTCCTCTTCTCGCTGTCACTGTCATCGCTGCCTTCTCCAAGGATGTCGTCCACCTGACAAACAGCCAAAAGTCAGCCACAGACCTTCCTGGGCCCCATCCCCAACATCAGGCCTTCTCCCACAGAGTCCAGGGCTCTGGGTCCAGTGGGGTGGTGGCTAGAGGTGGGGACTTGCTTCCTACCCGAGCCCTGGTGTTTGAAACTCACCAATCCTTAAAACAAAGCCTCAGGTGAAAAACTCCTGGAAATCCATGGAGCAAGCCCAGTCGTTTCACAAGCAGGGGCTGGGGTTTACATTCCTTCTGTGTCTTACATGAACAGGGGCTTTATTCCTAGCACACTGTTGGATTTTACGGTGAATAACCAGAATATTCCCTTGAAATTCTCAAGATCATTGAGATCCACAGCATGACTCCCGAGTGACAGGGCTTTCTGGGAGGCGGCCTGGTCTTTCCCGTCCTGGAATTTGGTTGGAGATGTGGCCATGCCATAGGGACGCTTACTAAGAGGCCTGCTCACTCACTCTAGGCATGCCTTCAATTTGGAACAAGTGTAGGGACGGTGACTCCTGAACACCTGGGGTAAGCACAGACCAGCCCCTGCCTGACACGTGTGATGTGGATGGGAGCGGGAACAGAGGCAGGAAGTGTGCAGTGGGCGGGTGAGCGAGCAGGTGACCCGCGTGCCACATCTGAAGCTCAGCCTCCCGAAACCTCAGCATGCGGGAAGTGAGTGCCATCAGCACCTCACTATGGCGGCGAGAGGCTGAGCCCAGTGCTAGGGAGGCGAACCTCCTCTCCTGAATTGAGCGGAGATGGGAGGACGTGCAGAAAGAACGTGCACACAGCAGCCAGCAGAGAGAAGATGGCTTTATGTCCAGCAGGGATCACGACGGAGGGGTTCTGGCGGGCAGCTCTGCTCACAGCTCTCCCATGTTGAGGGTGTCGGTGTGCGATGGCACAGCCATGTGGTCCCCGAGACAGGCGGCCTGTCCACTGCCCCCCAGTGCAGGCTGCTTCCCAGGAGGGGTCTGGACATGCCCACCTGGCTGGGGCCCAAGGGATGCCACATGGGGCCCTGAGGGGCAGTGACTGACACAGACGTGACCTCACCCCTGCAGCAGGCCATGACAAATGGCCACGGAGCACAACTCCTGAGACAGGCGCAGCTCAGAGCAGCCGAGGCCCTGAGGTCAGAGTTACAGAGGCTTGTAAATCACGGCTCACCCCCCGCCCCCGAGTCCACATGGAGGCCACCTCGTCCGCCTCACCGTCTGCAATTTCAAACTCATCACCAACAAGTCCAACGAGTCACAGCACATGTATCCTGGCCTGAATTATTAAAAGGCAGAAACATTTTAACCAATGGTTAATTAGCTAAGGCAGCGACTTTATCATCAGGTCATTATAATGATCTCTGAAAGTAACACGTTACCAGCGACGCTGGCATTAAAGGTATTTAATAAGAGCAGTTGGTTAATCCAAGATATTACTGATGCTCGCACTTCACCAGAATGCTTACATCACTGTATTTACTGTTCTGATGACAAGTCTCCTATGGGAATCATTCTACTAAATTCTATTCTGAAAATACTTAGGGCCTTTAACATGGCATCATGCTGTAGTCGAGAGAGAAAAAAGGCATCGTTAAAATCTGTTATTTTACACTTGACAGCCAAGGGCAGGCGGGACAGCCAGTGTGGCAACCCAGGGACCCCATGCAGCCCTCGCTAGCGCGGCACCCCACCTGGGAGGGCCAATACTGGCGAGGCAGGGCAGCCGGCCTGTGTCCATTGGCTGCTATCTGAAAGACCTGGAGGTACGCTTTGCACAGCCAAACCAGAAACGTGGACACACATTAAAACCTGACTTCACCTAACGGTGCTCCCATCTCCTCTCCCTCTTTCTGCCTGACTCATATCAGTGTGGAAACGACACCTATCTTTCCTGCACGTTTTTAGAAAAAAGATAACTGTGCTTTTTGAAAAATAGTTTTCTGCACTACAGAGGCTCCTGGGCTCATGACGGGGTCACGTCCAGGTAAGCCCATCACAGGTTGAAAATAGCACACCTGGCCCAGCCGCCTTCCACACTAAGACCACTGATATTAGCCCACCGCTGGCAAATCATCTAGTACAAGGACGACTCGGAAAGAGCTTTCTACAGAATGCGGAGTCAAGATTCCAAATTCGAAGTATGGTTTCTCCCAAACACCCATCACCTGCACATCGTTGTAAAGTTAGAAAACCACTAAGCTGAACCGTTACAAGTTGAGGGTTCTTTGTATTTACTTAAAAGATGCTAAAATACATATTTTTTAATCTTAAGGAAAATTTAGAAGTCTGTAAAAAAAAACCACAAATGAATTCATACCTAAGTGCTAGAATTTCTACCAAAGGGCAAATATAGATAACACCAGATGCTACTATATCCTGTCAACGCACAGAAATTAAATGTTTCTATCAGCCTCCTTCCATGACCCCAGATCACTAATAATAACACTGAACCCAGCTCCACCCTGGAGTGAGGTGGGGCGGCTGTGGGAGAGAGGGCGGAAACGAGAAGGGAACAGAGCAAGGCCGGGAAAGCTCCCTGAGCATGAGAGGCAGAACAGGCAAGAGCGAGGAAAAGCAAATGAAGAGGCGGCTGTGCTGGCTCTGGAGACCAGCAGGCTTTCCGAGGGATGTGCAGGGGACTAGCCCCGCCACAAGGCTCCAGTGACCTCAGAGCCCTGGTTCTGGCACCACACGAGAGGCTGACACACATGGCTGTGGAGTCTCTTTCTGAGCTGGCCGAGACAGAGGCGGATGTTTGTGGAGAAACACAGGCTTCAGCAAATGACAAGACACGGCACCTCCTGTGAAAAGGCCACCACGGCACCCTAATCAGCTCTAGTCTCAAGGAACAAACCTCTATTAAACCGTAAATCCTGCTGCCTGACATCAACGGACTTCTCTCCCGTCCAAAAGGACAAACATCCCAGGCCTCCTCTCAGATGTGCTATATTCTCTGCCAATAAAACTAAAAGCACTTAGAGACCATTAAAGTTAACTTTCTTCAATGGCGTTTTCCAGACATGGCGAACAAAGAACAGATGGCAACGCTGCCCATGGCTGTGCAGCCGACCATGGCTCCTGATGGCTCCTGCATGTCTCCAAACCCAGGGCAGATACTTGCCCTGGGTGGCAGGGAAATGCCTGCGCCTGGTGTGGGACCTGGCATACTTTGCACGAAGAGCATCGCTGGAACAGCTCAGAGAGGCGCCCGTGGACACCGCTCATGACGGACACCTGGGTTGGAGCCTGAGCTCCCAACACTGTGAGCACAGGAGGGGCCTGTGACTCCTGGCAACCCACAGGGCCCAGCCCAGCTGGGGATGCTGCTCTCGGGAAGAGGTCCCGCCACACAGCTTCGGCCGTGCCGACTGCGGGGAAGATCTCCTGTGGGCTGCCTCTGGGAGCTGAGGGCCTGGGTGCAGGAACAGTCTGCAATCTGAGCACTGGAGGATAACCCTGAGCTCCTGCAAGGAGCAGGAAGGATGGCCCTGAGCACGGCCTGAGCCCTGAGTCCCAGTGGTGGAGATGACAAGAAGCGGGGGCAGCTTTTAGGGAGATGTGCGGTGATTTGTGATGCGGCAGAGAACTCACAGAGAAAAACTGTAATATGGAATACATTTTCAAGTGAATTAATACCAACTGGAAAGATGTTTTAATGAAAAGAAGACTTCAACTAAAGAGGAACTTTAATGACATGTAAAGAAAACCCCAAAGCTTGGAAAACAAACTCAGGGCATTCAGAACTTGCCAAGCTTCAATGGCGGGACCCAGAGTCCTTCACTAGAGACGTGGCTGCAGCCAGCATGTGTTCCAAAATGACTTATGCAAATTACACACTCCAAAACCCACAGAGAAAGCTTTTCTACTTAGAGGAAGACTGTGACAAGTCTTTTATAAAACAAAAGATAATTTCTTATCTATTCAATTACACCTACGGTGAGACTTTAATTCACTAACATTTCAGGAACCATAACTTTCAGGAAATATTTGGAGCCCAAAGACAGAGAAGCATTCTTTCTAAAGTTACCAACTTAATGAAAGAAAAATCAAATCCCAGTCTACACACCTGAAGTTCTGACCATGTGAAGAATGATCTAATGATCTAATCTTTAGACATGGTTGTTACTAGTTCTTTTTCCCCATCAATTATCATAAACAACTTCTACTGATTGGATAATACAATGTACAAAACAAACTCATTCTTAAAGGATGTTGATTAATCAGAAAATTTTAAAAGATCAAGTCACAGTTTGGTTAAAAACTACAAATCAAACATAACGGGAAAAATTACTGCTGTTCAGTGACAGCAAAGTTCCCACACATCAGATTTATGTGTATTGTGTGTATTTTAAGTGAATCTTCAGATTTGTCTACTGTACACAGCCATGGAGGGTTCTGGCCCTTTAGTTTCCTGGAATCTAATCTACCATTAACTTTGCAGTCTATCATTAGTTTGGGAGAAGGCCTACCATAGTAGCAGGTGCCCAGAGCTTTCTGAACAAATGTCCAATTCAATAAAAGCAGCATCACTAACATGTTAGGCTCCGAGACGCCACAGCTATTAGGAGTGGAGTCACAGAAACGGTCTCAGAAGCACAGCAAGAGAAGGACTGGCATCTCAAGGGCCTCTGCACAGCACCGGAAGTTCAACATTCATGTCATGGATTCCTGAAGAGGAGGAGAAAGAGACTGGCCTTGAAAAAATACTTGAAGACATCATGGCTGAAAACTCCCCAAATTTGCTTAAAAACGTGCATGGCTGCAACTGTGGGCAGAGACAGTGTGGCGGCCGTCCATGTTCCTTGTTTGTGTCCACCACCTTTTGCTTCCTTTCTCTGGGTGTAGGAGGGCGGTCAGAGCAGATCTATGGAAAGGTAGCAGCTGAGTGGGGCCTTGAAGAACGGGTGGGAGCTGTTTTGGGTGTCAGAGAGGAGCACAGAGCCCCACGCTGGGATGACGGGTGCCAACTGCAGAGAAACAGTTTGGACGCTAGGCAAGAGCTCACTCCAGGCTAGAAGGTACTGAGGCTGTAAGTCCAGGCACATGTCATGCATATTTTATGAGCAGTAAGTATCTGTGAAGTTTTAACTTTTTGAGACAGCTTGAAACTCTTCACACGTTGCCTTCAACCAGTTTCTGGGTTTCACTGATACGCCAGAAATGACCGGAGGTCTGAACATCCCTCGCTCAACGGCCCCCCCCATAGGCTGCACTTGACCCTGCTTCCAGATCCTCTCAACTCCCCATCGTCTGCATCCCGAAAGGAGCAGCAGCCCCCGCCCTGCGTGTCCCAGGATGAATGGAGGCCACGGCAGCCTCCAGGGAACACCATGCGGCAGCACAAGGTCCGTCTCGCAGGCCCATGGCAGGTGCAGGCAGCGAGCCCGAGAGACAGGCATATCTGGGGTGCAGCTGCCTCATCTGCCCCAGCACAGGGAGTGTAAGGGGGACAGGCATGAGATGAGGCTGTCGCACCAGGGCCAGGACACAAGGAGATTCCTGAGGCTGCTGTAATCACCGTGCGTCATGGCTCAAATGATCCAAATTCATGACTTCACAGCTGTGCAGGTCAGAAGTTCAATGTGAGTCTCACAGGACCAAAATCCAGGTGTCCATGGGGAGAGTCCCTTCCTTGCATTTTCCAGCTTCTAGAGGCCCCATGTCCTCAGCTCTGGGCCTCCTCTGACCCCTCTCCTGCGTCCCTCCTCCCTCCTTCAGGATTCTGTGATCTCAGTGGTCACCAGCACATTCCAGGACGATCTCCTCTCAAAGTCCCAAATTTCATCTCTCGTGCAAAGTTATTTGGTACGAAGGCAGCACTGACAGGCCCCAGGAGGAGAAGATGCCTTCAGGTGCCACGGCTTGCCTACCACCATCTCTAACTTGTCTTCCAGCCAATGAGGAGTGACTGGTGGCTCCGAGCCAAGGACAGTGCCAAGGACTATGCTTAGAAGGTCCAGCGTCAGCACCTGCCCTCCTGGGACACACTGGGAGGGGCGGGGCTAGGAGTGGATGGGGATGAGAGGAAGGGGTGTGGGGCAATACCCTGGCCCCTGCAGTGAGGGAGGAACCACGCAGGAAGGGATGGCTGACCTCCAAGTCCCCCCTTTCCTTCCTGAGCAAATGGGATGGGACCTGGGCAACTGTGGGAGCCCACAACAGCAAGAAGGACCAGAAGGGGCTATGGGGACAGGAGGCTGCTACAGACGAGCCCCATGGCCAGGGCAGCTCATGGCGGGCAGTGCGCTGCATGCCTGGCTCTTCCTTACGGTGGGAGCAACTCCCTGGAAGCTTTGGCAGGGACTTGAAGAAATCTTCCGTGCTGTACATTCAAGGCTGTCCTGGAAAGTGGGAGGGAGCATCCCGGCAGCTGCCTGGACCCTGCGCTGGGAAACCCACTGTGCTGCGCCCTATGAAGTACAATTTTTGGAATATTTCGAACTAACACAGAAGTAACAGCAAGCAACCAGGAAGCCTATTTTCCACTTGCCTGCTGGAGGAAACCTAGATAAAGTATCCATCTGGGTCAGCCTAGTGCTAAAAAAATTTATAAACACAGGATACATTTCATGGAGGCTGGGGAAGGGCTGGAATAGAAATCAAATACTTTTGCTACTCTGAAACTTTAGACATATTAAAGGAGAAAATATTAAAATGGTTAGAATGCATTAACATTAAAATATAAAGTCACCATCTGATAGAAAAGACAGACTGAATTTTTTTTTCCTAAAGTAGAGCCCTTCTAACCTTTCAAATGCCTCAAATGACAAAGGGCAGGTACTGTAGGTATGCACATGTATATATGTATGTTTTCTCTGGGAAAAGGAAGTAAGAAAGCTCCAGATTTCTGTAGGCTGTGTGCTGTGTGTTAAACAGGCACCCCTGGTCTTGTGCACGTGGCCGTATGTCCACACACGGCACAGGGAGTCAGGTGAGACAAGGCCACTTGGACTGCGTGGGCCTCGGCAAAGAGCTAGGGACGAAGGCACGGGGACACAATAGAGGCTGGAAAGAGGTGCCACAGCACTGCTCACCAACGTGCACCTGCAGGACAGTCCACGGCTCCGTTCTTAGAGGTCCCGGGGGTCCCAGGATGTGTGCAGGTGCCGCAAACCCCTAGGGCTGGGACACTGTTCACCTCTTCTCCACAGTCTCCTCCGTAAGGCAGGATGTGTACTCGGTGTCTCCCGCACCACCTCGCAGCCCCTGCTGCAGCCCCCAGGAAGGAGCAGAGGGCCCCGGCTGTCAGTGCTCCAACAGCAGGCGCTGTCTTGTGGGCCCAGGACACACGGACAATCCCACGGGGGACAGCTGATTCTCCTGTGGGCCCAGGACTCACAGAGAATCCCAAGGGGGACGGCTGATTCTCCTGTGGGCCCGGGACTCACGGACAATTCCACGGGGGACGGCTGGCTCTCCTGTGGGCCCAGGACTCACGGAGGATCAAGCAGGCTTTAACTATTCACAAATGTGAAACCCTCTGGCCTCTCTCCCATGCACAGAGCAATCCACGGCTGCAGACTTCCACTTTCGATACCATTTGCTCCTGAAGGGCCACATCTGGGGTTGAAGGTCACTTTTTATTTCTGAGAGAATTAGGTTTTTGGGTGGAGGAAAGCTGCTGACTGCATTGAAGACTTCTGTCTCCCACTGAGATTTCAACCCCTTTTAATATCAAATGAATAAGAACCAAGGTTGTCACCACTGCCTGACAAACGGGACTGTGTGGGGAACAGACCCAGAGTCTTCCACGCTTGACCAGGAAACCAAGAGGAAGATGTGACGTGTCAGGAGCTTCCAGGCGGGAAGAGGCTAGCGTCCACTCCCTCCTCTCCTCCAGCCCCTGGTCCTAGTCAGGTGGTGATTCCTTATATGGAAACTTCTGGCATGTCAAATAAAGTGGTCTGGGCTTATGAGTAGTGGTTGACAAAGATTTTTTTTAAAAGAAAACATTTTCATGGAAAAAAAAAAAAAAAAAAACAGTTAATGTTCAAAATGGCAGAAAAATGGCAGAGAAATCAGCAAACCTGAAAAATGGGTTTGACCTTCACAAGATACACTGATGTCTAAAGGTGATGACCTGAGTTACTGACATGATTCTGTCCTAAATACAACCATCTGCATTTTTCTGCTACTGCTGAAAATAAACAGGAGCTGTTTTCCTCCTCAAGAAACCTTTGCTACCTTCTCGATGCAAACAGAACAGCGGCTCTTTCCACAGGACAGCGATGCCACATGGGCACAGAGGACGGGCTCTGGAGAAGAAGACCTTGGAAGGGGGTGGCCTGTGCCCCAACCAGCTGCAGGAGACCCACACGGGAGCCCCAGCCGGCTGCGGGTGAGACCCACATAGGCGCCGCCCATTAAGGCACCTTCCTGGAGGA
The DNA here is from genome assembly GCF_001604975.1 of Cebus imitator. Taxonomy (NCBI): domain Eukaryota; kingdom Metazoa; phylum Chordata; class Mammalia; order Primates; family Cebidae; genus Cebus; species Cebus imitator. The sequence continues at coordinate 2,074,635 of NW_016107639.1, read as the reverse complement.
CACGGGATGCGTTTTTCCATGAGGGTCCTTCTAAAGAACAGTCTCTGAAGGACTGTGCTATGCAGACTGCTCGCCTGTAGCACCCCGACAGGTGTGGAACCTTCTATCAAGGGGGTGGCCTGGGACCCACGAGAAGCAGCACACGGGCCAAGGGGCCCAGGACACAGGAGCCAAACATGACCTGGCTGAGCAAACCCCAACTTTACCAGTGCTGCCTAAAGCTCTTTAGTGCCATGATAATGAGATCCTGTGAGCATCACAGTCACACGAGATGCTGTGAGAGTCACAATCACACGAGATGTGTGAGAATCAGTCACACGAGACGCTGCGAGAGTCAGAGTCACAAGAGACACTGCGAGAGTCACAGTCACACGAGATACTGTGAGAATCAGTCACAAGAGACGCTGCGAGAATCACCAGTCACACCAGACGCTGAGAGAGTCACGGTCACACGAGACGCTGTGAGAGTCACGGTCACACGAGATGTGTGAGAATCACAGTCACAAGAGAATCACCAGTCACACGAGAAGCTGTGAGAATCACCAGTCACACGAGACACTGTGAGAGTCACGGTCACACGAGAAGCTGTGAGAGTCACGGTCACACGAGACGCTGTGAGAGTCACGGTCACACGAGACGCTGTGAGAGTCACGGTCACACGAGATGTGTGAGAATCAGTCACACGAGACGCTGCGAATCACGGTCACAGAAAATGCTGTGAGAATCACGGTCACACGAGGCGCTGTGAGAGTCACGGTCACACGAGGTGCTGTGAGAGTCACGGTCACACGAGAAGCTGTGAGAGTCACGGTCACACGAGGCGCTGTGAGAGTCACGGTCACATGAGATGTGTGAGAATCAGTCACACGAGACGCTGCGAATCACGGTCACAGGAGATGCTGTAAGAGTCACGGTCACAAGAGAATCACCAGTCACATGAGGTGCTGTGAGAGTCACGGTCACACGAGGCGCTGTGAGAGTCACGGTCACACGAGAAGCTGTGAGAGTCACGGTCACACGAGAAGCTGTGAAAGTCACGGTCACGCAAGACGCTGTGAGAATCAGTCACACTGTGTGCGTGTGTTCAACGCCCACATGCAATGGAAGCACAGCTGTCCAGGGCTTCTCAACAGGGGCCTGTCGGCGCTGGGTGGGGGGTGCTGACCAGCACCAGCATCACCCCTGGACACGACCACGTGCGCTTCCAGACGCTGTCCTACGTCCTTGGGGCAGGCCAGGAGAGCAGGAGGGTCGGGCAGCGTTGGTCCTGGTGGGGACACAGGCGAATCCTAAACCACGCCCCCGACGTGCTCTCATGCCACATGCTGCTGGTAACATTACTTATGCTGTTCTAGGTCTCCTTGAATAGGAAGTTTCACTAAAAACACAAGCGGTAGTCCCAAACCAGACCCGACTGCGCGAGTGCAGAATTCTAGTTCTGCCTCCACTTGCGCAGCTCAGTGATCCACCCGCTCACCGCTGCTCTGTGGCCCCAGCACAAGCACCGGTGTGGGCACTGGAGCGCGTTGTTGGCTCACCTCTTTGTCCATACTCTCTAAATCCTCCTTACAAAGAGTGTACAGCGGCATTGTCTCAGACATACTGGGTTGTCGCTTTCTTCTAGAAGGGCCAGGCTGCTCTCCGTCCTGAGCATCAGGCAGCTCTTCATCAAACATCTGCGGCTGAGGTGTCGGGACCGCTCTGAAAGGAATTTTATAGGCCCCACATGAGGAAGGTCAGCTTGAATTGCACCTTTCAGAACTGAATTAGATTCCTAACTCTCAGATAAACACTCACACATCCCAACAGGGAATACTTATGAAACACATGATGCTTCGCCAATACGCTTTTCAGAGTTTAACAGATCAGACTTTGCTAACTGAGCCAGGTTGAGTGGCAAAACACGTTTGTGACTATCCTGTCAAAAAATAGCGTACACCTTCTTTTATCAACAAAATCCCCGTGGTGCAGACATCTGCCAGGCTCTAGCATCTCAGAAGAAAGGGGAAAATGGGACGGGAGATGAACAGTGTTCTGGGAACCACCAGGACACATAATTCACCCTCAAAACAGGGTCTGGAGAGCAACACGACAAAAAACAAAACAAGAAAACGCAACATCTCCAGGCTACGGAAAGACAAAAAATGGTGAAGTGACAAAACAGACGTCAGTGGCTGAAATTAAAATCATTTCACAGGTTGGTGTGGAGGGTCACACTTGTAATCCCAGCACTTTGGGAGGCCGAGGTAAGCAGGTGGATTACGTGAGGTGAGGAGTTTGAGACCAGCCTGGCCAACATAGTAAAGCCCCATCTCTACCAAAAATACAAAAAATTAGCTGGATGTGGTGGTGGGCGCCTGCAATCCCAGCTACTCAGGATGCTGAAGCAGGAGAATTGCTTGAGCCCAGGAGGCGGAGGTTACGGTGAGCCGAGATCGCGCCATTGCACTCCAGCCTGGGTAACAAGAGCGAAACTCCGTCTCAAAAAAAAAAAAAACAAAAAAACAAAAAAACAACTCATGTCGCACACACAAAAAACAAGAAAGGGTAATTCTTGTGCTTGTTTTACTAAAGTATTAAATGTTAATGTAATAAATCAGTGAGCATGGGCCAATCTTCTGTTTCAAGGATGCTATGGTCACACCCATTTTTCTGCTGTGTGAAAACCACAACTCCATTTGAAATGGCTTCTCTCCTCTGTAAACATCTGTCTTGCTCTGGATGTGTCAATCTTATGAATATATTCTGATGCCTGCCTTTAACTGCTGGAATTTAAGGCAAGCTTCTGGGAAAATGGCTGATACTGCCCTCCTGAGAGGCAGCTGTTTCTAGCAGCCGGTTCTTCGCTGGACGACTGGAGCATGAGACCAGGAGTCACTAAGCGTGCGTCCCAGACACCAGCTTGCTAGGGACAGACACGAGGATGAGGGGATAAAACCCATCATGGTGAAGGAAACAGGCCCTAAATCAAAGTCACAAAACTATAAAGACACAACTGTATTAGTCTAGTTCCTAATGAAGAGAAGATTTTTTGCCCAGAAATCTAAAAATGCTGATCTGAGCTATCTGGAATTCAGGACTTCTCTAGCCTTGTCAAACTCCATTCTTGACGGCCGTCTGCAAACAAGCGCTTCCCATCCCGCAAAGGCCTGCTTTCCATCCCACGAACGCACGCCCGGTTTCCATCCTGCGAACACACGCCCGCTTCCCATCCCACAAAGGCCCGCTTTCCATCCCCCAAAGGCCCACTACTTCCCATCCCACGAACGCATGCCCACTTTCCATACCGGGAAGGCCCACTTTCCACCCTGCAAATGCCCGCTTTCCATCCCACAAAGGCCCGCTTCCCATCCTGCGAACACCACACTTCCTATCTGCATTTGGCTGAAACATCCACGTTAAGTGGACGCATGCCATTCAAACCAGTGTTGTTCAAAGGGCCAACTGCACTGTTATTTTTAAATGAATTAAACGAACATGTCAAAAACCTGTGGTAACTGCTCTACTCCAAACACCCCTCCTCTGGGGTCTCAGAGAAGGCCATGGGGGAACATGTGGGGAGACTGACGTCCACCCCCAGCGGCAGCAACAAGGCCCCTCCCACCCATGCGGGAGGGTCAGGACTCTCCCCAGCCCCCACTGGAGATGCAGACACCCCTCCCATGGTGCTGGTAACAATGATGTGTGGAGCCAGGACTGCCACAGCAACAGTGCTACGCCACCCACCCCCACAGCAGTCCACCAGCAACGGTACCACCCTATCCCCCACAGCCGTCCACCAGCAATGATATCGCCCCACCCCACAGCCATCCACCAGCAACGGTGTCACCCTATCCCCCACAGCTGTCCACCAGCAATGATGTCACCCCATCCCACATAGCCATCCACCAGCAACGGTGTCACCCCACTCCACACAGCCATCCACCAGCAACAGTGTCACCCCCACCTCCACAGCCGTCCACCAGCAATGGTGTCACCCCCAACCTCCACAGCCGTCCACCAGCAACGATGTCACCCCACCACACATAGCCATCCACCAGCAATGGTGCCACCCCACCCCACACAGCCATCCACCAGCAATGGTGTCACCCCA
>NW_016107639.1:2063439-2070212 GCF_001604975.1 Cebus imitator | reverse complement strand
CACACAGCCGTCCACCAGCAATGCTGCCACCCCATCCCACATAGCCGTCCACCAGCAACGGTGTCACCCCACTCCACACAGCCATCCACCAGCAATGGTGTCACCCCCACCTCCACAGCCATCCACCAGCAACGGTGTCACCCCCACCTCCACAGCCATCCACCAGCAATGGTGTCACCCCACCACACATAGCCATCTACCAGCAATGTTGCCACCCCATCCCACACAGCCATCCACCAGCAATGGTGTCACCCCACCCCACACAGCCATCCACCAGCAATGGTGTCACCCCACCCCACACAGCCATCCACCAGCAATGGTGTCACCCCATCCCACACAGCCATCCACCAGCAATGGTGTCACCCCACCACACACAGCCATCTACCAGCAATGTTGCCACCCCACTCCACACAGCCAAGCACCAGCAATGGTGTCACCTCACCACACACAGCCATCTACCAGCAATGGTGCCACCCCATCCCACACAGCCATCCACCAGCAACAGTGTCACCCCCACCCCCACTCACAGGCCTCAAAAGATGCCATGTGGGGAACTGGACTCCTGTCCCAACTGGCAGAAACAGGGGGCCTCCACTCCTGCTGCTGGAGCATGGCCTGAAAAAAATCAGTGATGGCAGAAGATTTACATAAGATCCAAAGTCTCCTAACACCATGTGAAGAGGTCTGGGTTCCAATCCAATGTCACGGTCACAGCAAGAGCCAGGAAGATCTAAAACTATGAGAAAAGGACAATCAACAGAGGCCAAGCTGAGAGGCAGAGATGCTAATATACTGACAATGATTTTACAGCATCCATGATAAAAATGCTTCAACAGGCAACCACAAATATGCTTGAAACAAATGAAAAACACAGAAAGGCTTGGCAAAGAAATAGAAAAGACAGAGATTTCAGAAATGAAAAATACAAAAACTAAAACCAAAAATGTCATGGACAGACTAGAAGCAAATGAAGGAGATAGAAGTCAGTGAACTTGAAAGTCTAACAGAAATCACGAATCTGAACAACAGAGAAAATCAGCTGACAGGAAAAAGGAACACCGTTTACGATGCGTGAGACAGAAAAAGGCTCAGCATCTGTGTCCCTGCTGTCCCATGCGTGGCAGAGATGGCCCTGAAGAGCAATGGCGGGAAGTGTCCCAAAGACTTCAAAAGACATAACCCTTCCAACTCAAACAGCAGAGACAAACCTAAACAAGATAAACCAGGAACTTCAGTTAAAGATGCAGAAAGACCTTGAAGGCAGTCAAAGAGAAAACACAGCTTACCTAGAGGAAAAATGGTCACAAACAGAAGATCACTCAAGTCGGATGTTTTTCAGGTCCTGAGGAAAAAGGAAGGTCAACCCAGAGTCTTGTCCCGTGAAAACGTCCCCTAGCAAGAGAGGGACGGGAGCAGGCCCAGGGCTGCCCTGAGAGTGCGATGGATGTCCCTGCAGATTGGGAGGGAAGGGACCTTGAGCGAGCCTCCTGCAAGGATGGAAGCAGGAATCCGGGCAAGCACTGGAGGCTCCACTCGAGTTCTCTAGATCATGCTTGACTGTCGAAACTAATATCCTAAGAAATCATCCCAAAGCAAGCAGAAGGAAGATAACATGAAGGCTGAAAACCAAAAAAAAATAGAGAAGGTAAATGGAGCAATTCCTTCAAAAACACAAACAGCCACAACTCACCCAAACGCAACAGATCCTGTGAAACGCCCAGTAACTATTAGGGAAAATGAATATGAAATTTTAAATCTTGCAAAAATAAAATCTCCAGGACCAGAAGGTCTCACTGGAGAATTCTCCCAAATGTGTGAAAGAAAGGGGCAAGTCCACAATCTCTCTGGGGATGTTGGAGGGTGGGGCGCTCCCTACCTCGTAACAGGAGCCACAACAAACCTGGGTGCAGACAGCACAAAATGTGACAAGTGCAGCCCCCTAGGCCCCTCCACATCAACTTCCAGACAATTCACAAAAGAGCAACAAGGTTATTCTACACCACAACCAACCCACAGGCTCCTCCACACTAACATAAAGACACTTCACAGAAGAGCATCAAGGCTGCTCTACCCCACAACCAAGGGGACTTATTTCTGGGTTGCAAAGTTGTTTCCATGTCCAAAAATCAGTCAACGTGACCACCACACACTGACAGGCAAAAGAAGAAAAACGACACCATCATACCAAAGAACACACAAACACCTAAAAAATTCAACACCCGCTGGTGATAAACACTCAGAAAATATGAAACCCCTCAACTTGATCAAAGGCATCTACAAAAAACCTGTGGGCAGAAAACCCAGAAACAGACCACACAGGTGCACCTGAGAGCCCGCTAGACTGGGGCAGAAGTGTCTGCGGACAGAAAATGGTGCCTGTGACAATGTGGCTGGGGCCAAAAAACCAACCTCAAGCACATCTCGGACTAAGGTGTTAAACAAAAGACTACAGAACTTTCAGGGCAAAACATCAAGAACATCTAGGGGATCTGGGACTAGCTATTAGTTAACCTGACATCAAAAGCATGAATAAAGGAGGCAGTGGTTAACAGAGTATCATGAAAACTAAAAACTTTGCTCTGCCAAAGACCCTCTTGAGGATGAAAAAGCAAGTTGCTGACTGGGAGAAAGGATTTGTAAGTCACATAATCAATCAAGTACTAGTATGAAAATGTATTTTAAAAACTCTCAAAATCAACAGTAAAAACCCAAACAATCCAATTAGAAAAAGGGCAAAAGACCCAAACAGCCGCCTTACCGAGCAGAATATGCAGAAGGAACGTGGAAATGATGCTCAGTGTCATTATTCACTAAGAAAATGCACGTTGCAGCCACAATGAGCTCGGGACACACCTATCAGGAATGGCTGCAGTCAACAGCACTGGCCAGGCTGTCTGCATCACTCACCGCCGGTGAGAATGCAAAATGAGGCAGGTATTCCAGAAAAAGGGCTGGCAGTTTCTTTAAAAAGCTAAACGCACTCACCATCCAATCTGGCAACTGTACCACTGGACATTTATCCAAAGAAATAAAAACTTAGGTTAAGTATCCCACAGCCAACATGCTTGGACCAAGTGTTTCAGATTTTGGATTTCCGAATTTTGAAGTATCTGCATCACACTTACGAGCTGAGCATCCCCAACTGGTGACCCCGAATCTGAATGTTCAATGATCCTTTCCTTCCAGGGCCATGTCAGTGCCCAGAAAGGTGCAAATATTGGAGCATTTCCGATTTTGAATTTTCAGACGAGATGCTCAACCTTGTGCAAACGTTTAGAGCAAAGGCTGAAAGTAACCCAAATGTCCCTCAAAGGATGAACAAGGTGAAACCACAGATGGCTACTCCACACACCACCAAACACCTCTCAGCAAGAGGGGGGCATGAGCAAGGGGCACAGCAGCAACTCAGAGGTACTGCAGGAATTGTGCTGAGGAAGGAGGGTCAGCTCCAGAAGGCTGCCGACTCGCTGTACACAGCACTCCTGAGAGGACGCAGTGTAGCCAGGGACAGTAGGTGGAGGGCCAAGGGTCAGGGAGAGGGAAGTGGCTAAGGCCGTGAGGGGCTTCATGGGAGCTGGTGTGAGGGTTCTGTGTCTGGATGAGTCTGTGTGGGTCCTAGTGGGAGCCTGTTCCCCACTTTCACCAGATGCAACCACAGGGAAAATGGGATAAAGGAGGGCCTGTCTGCATTATCACTACATGTAAAAAAATCTACAAATATCTCAAAAAGTTTAACCAAAAAACCAAATGCTCACACTCACACCCAGGTACCCAGTGAAGCTGCCTACCAGCCGAGCACCAAAAAGGTCAAAGCCAGAATTAGAAAAAACAACATCCAAAACCTGAGGTGAGGATCAGCCCAGGGACGGAGGGCCAACTGCCTTGACCGCTGAGGGCCCTGTCACAATGGGGTCTGCACAGGGTTCCGGGCACAGAATAGGGAACCACCACTCTCAGGACGGTGGGGAGATGGGGCACTCTTGCACAGTGTGACCAACGCACGTGACAGATGAGGCCTGGGGCTGTTCAGGCGCACAACGGACGGTGAGTGGTGCCATGGGGGAGCTGGGCTGCATGGCGCAGCACTGTTGCAAGGGCTTGGGGGTGGCCGCGGGAGACCACGCCGGACCCGTCTGCACAGGCGGAGTGCTCGGGTCCTGTAGGCACCAGGGCTCCACACAGGGAGGGCCATTAGTGACACAGGTCTATTTAGTGCAGGAGACTGGGCAGGCATCACATGAACTCAAGCAGGGGAGACTCTAGGATTAAACCAGAAGAAAACACCCTACATGAGGTCAAGGGATTGAGACCATCCTGGCCAACATGGTGAAACCCTGTCTCTACTAAAAATACAAAAATTAGCCGGGTGTGGTGGTGCACACCTGTAATTCCAGCTACTTGGGAGGCTGAGGCAGAAGAATCACTGGAACCTGGGAGGAGGAGGTTGCAGTGAGTCGAGATGGTGCCACTGCACTCCAGCCTGGGCAACAGAGTGAAACTCCATCTCAAAAAAAAGAAAAAGAAAAAGAAAAAGAAAAAGAAAACAGCCCAGTGCGGAGGGGTGGCAGGGGCGTGGCCAGTCCACACAGACCGGGGTCCTCTCCACAGCACAAAAACCCCCAGAATTCCTGCAGGCCTGGTCCCATTGCCTCAGACTTCCAGGGCTAGGTCTAGCCTGGGGAGGGGACATTAAAAGAGGGACTTTTTTCTTAGATAAACTGGTCATTTCATCAATTTTGAAAACTATCAAAAAGCAGAACCCATGCTCATTTCAGGAGAACTCCATTTCCAATACACACAAGTGAGGGGAGGAACGTTTCCTTCATGCGACAAAGGTGTGCCCACCTGTAATCACACAGACTATGCAGCTCATTTCTGCGGCCACAACAGCACAATTTTCACAACTTAACAAATCACATTAACACCCTTTCGTATGTAAATGGCTGGTAGTAACTTAAGTAAAACTGATAGTTTGGTGTAAATTACACATTCAGATTAAAAAGAGAAGAAAATTTTATCAAAAGTTGACTTATTCAAATGAACTACAGCCCAGTATGTGTCTTCCTCAAGAAAGACAGGCACAGCTGAAGACTTGTGTATGATGTGCCATTGGAAACTGACCTGCTGCTGTTCAGGTTAATCACACACACTTCAGAACACATACACAGACAGCTATCTGCTGCCACATTATTAGTGTTACTCAAGTAAAACAGTGTTTGACTTTATTCAAACTCAGCTTACCATCTGCAAGTCTGTCTTCAGATAACAGCTTTTTTCCTCATTGATCTTAGAAATTTCTAGCTCACTTCAAGCAAGGCTAAATAATTCAAAAACCAGTTTTGACCACTTTACGTAGTTTAAGAACATGAGGCCAGGAGTTCGAGACCAACTTGGGCAACATGGTGAAACCCCGTCTCTACTAAAAATACAAAAATTAGCCGGGAATGGTGGCACGTGCCTGTAATTCCAGCTGCTCAAGAGGCTGAGGCAGGAGAATTGCTTGAACTTGGGAGGCAGAGGTTGCAGTGAGCCAAGATCGCACCACTGCACTGCATCCTAGGTGACAGAGCAAGACTGTCTCAAAACAAAACAAAACAAAAAACTAAAGAAAGAAATAAGTCAAAAAGGTTTGATTTTATTTTTATTTATTAAAAAAAAAATTTTTTTTGAGACCAGGTCTCACTCTGTGGCCCAGAATGGAGTGCAGTGGTGCGATCACAGCTCACTGCAGCCTTGAACTCCTGGGCTCAAGCCAACCCCGCGGGTCCACCTCTCAAAGCACTGGGACTGCAGGTGCGAGCCCCTCCTCCACCATTTTATGTAACAGTACTAAAAACAGCATCTAAAACACAGGTGATGCTCGTAGTACCGACTGCGTGGCTGCTTTCACTTATGCAAGTGTTTTGTAAAACTGCAGTTTAGAACTAAATCTCACCAGTGTCACTTTAGTGCACACATCTGTCCTACAATCATGCTTCTACTGATGAGAATCACAGCACACAACAGACCCTGACTCAAGATGTGACATCTCCACGTCGTTCTGCTCTAGGAGGTGCTGGCCCATTTGCCGCCTGGCCCACAACAGCCCCACAGGCCAGGCTCCACCTTGCTGTCCTCAGAAGAGTCCAGGAGTTTTGCTACCCAGCTGGAGGGGTGGAATTAACTAACTCAAATGAAGAAATAAGAGTAACACCAAAGGGCTAAGCGCTGGTGTTATGGAAAGAGACCTGTTCCCAGCCCCTGGAAACACCACAGTAGTAGGAGCGCTGCAGGCTGGGCCTGAATGGCTCCAGGGCAAAGCTGGTCACCAGGAGGCTTTGGCAGGAAAAGGGGGCAGCGGGGGACCAGCCATGCCCTCGCCACTGAGCTTCCGGGGGGCACACACCATGCTCCCCCTCCTTTGGCTGTTCTTGAGCCTTTAACCTGGTAATGTTGAGTGAAATGTTTTCCTGAGTTTCCTGAGCTGATTCAGATTATCAAAACTGCACAAGTCTGAGTGTGGGAACCCCCAATACTGCAGCTGAGCTGGACGGCAAGGAGGCCTGGGGGTCCGAGATGAGGGCAGCCTGGTGGGACTGAGCCCCTAGACTCAGGGCCTGATGCCACCTGTGGTCATCAGCATCAGAAACAAACTGAACTGCAGGCACCTGCTATTGTGGAAGAGGCAAGCACTAGAAAGTGGACACTGGGCCGGGCGCGGTGGCTCAAGCCTGTAATCCCAGCACTTTGGGAGGCCGAGGCGGGTAGATCACGAGGTCAAGAGATCAAGACCA